>NW_028324198.1:2035934-2336868 GCF_054372755.1 Phalangium opilio
ATCCCGATTACGTTCAACAAGAATTGCAAAGAGATAATCAGAGTAGACAACAAAGGCGGGAAAATCCTGAATACGTTCAACAAGAATTGGAAAGAGATAATCAAAGTAGACAAATAAGACGGGAAAATCCCGAATACGTTCAACAAGAATTGGAAAGAGATAATCAAAGTAGACAACAAAGACGGGAAAATCCCGAATACGTTCAACAAGAATTGGAAAGAGATAATCAGAGTAGACAACAAAGGCGGGAAAATCTCGAATACGTTCAACAAGAATTGGAAAGAGATAATCACAGTAGACAACAAAGACGGGAAAATCCCAATTACGTTCAACAAGAATTGCAAAGAGATAATCAGAGTAGACAACAAAGACGGGAAAATCCCGATTACGTTCAACAAGAATTGCAAAGAGATAATCAGAGTAGACAACAAAGGCGGGAAAATCCTGAATACGTTCAACAAGAATTGGAAAGAGATAATCACAGTAGACAACAAAGACGGGAAAATCCCGAATACGTTCAACAAGAATTGCAAAGAGATAATCAGAGTAGACAACAAAGACGGGAAAATCCCGATTACGTTCAACAAGAATTGCAAAGAGATAATCAGAGTGGACAACAAAGGCGGGAAAATCCTGAATACGTTCAACAAGAATTGGAAAGAGATAATCAAAGTAGACAACAAAGACGGGAAAATCCCGAATACGTTCAACAAGAATTGGAAAGAGATAATCACAGTAGACAACAAAGACGGGAAAATCCCGAATACGTTCAACAAGAATTGACATGAGATAATGAGAGTAGACAACAAAGGCGGGAAAATCCCGATTACGTTCAACTAGAATTGCAAAGAGATAATCAGAGTAGACAACAAAGGCGGGAAAATCCCGATTACGTTCAACTAGAATTGCAAAGAGATAATCAGAGTAGACAACAAAGGTGGGAAAATCCTGAATAAGTTCAACAAGAATCGGAAAGAGATAATCAAAGTAGACAACAAAGACGGGAAAATCCCGAATACGTTCAACAAGAATTGGAAAGAGATAATCACAGTAGACAACAAAGACGGGAAAATCCCGAATACGTTCAACAAGAATTGCAAAGAGATAATCAGAGTAGACAACAAAGGCGGGAAAATCCCGATTACGTTCAACTAGAATTGCAAAGAGATAATCAGAGTAGACAACAAAGGCGGGAAAATCCCGATTACGTTCAACTAGAATTGCAAAGAGATAATCAGAGTAGACAACAAAGGTGGGAAAATCCTGAATACGTTCAACAAGAATCGGAAAGAGATAATCAAAGTAGACAACAAAGACGGGAAAATCCCGAATACGTTCAACAAGAATTGCAAAGAGATAATCAGAGTTGACAACAAAGGCGGGAAAATCCTGAATACGTTCAACAAGAATTGGAAAGAGATAATCAAAGTAGACAAATAAGACGGGAAAATCCCAATTACGTTCAACAAGAATTGCAAAGAGATAATCAGAGTAGACAACAAAGACGGGAAAATCCCGATTACGTTCAACAAGAATTGCAAAGAGATAATCAGAGTAGACAACAAAGGCGGGAAAATCCTGAATACGTTCAACAAGAATTGGAAAGAGATAATCAAATTAGACAACAAAGACGGGAAAATCCCGAATACGTTCAACAAGAATTGCAAAGAGATAATCAGAGTAGACAACAAAGGCGGGAAAATCCTGAATACGTTCAACAAGAATTGGAAAGAGATAATCAAAGTAGACAACAAAGACGGGAAAATCCCGAATACGTTCAACAAGAATTGGAAAGAGATAATCACAGTAGACAACAAAGACGGGAAAATCCCGAATACGTTCAACAAGAATTGCAATGAGATAATCAGAGTAGACAACAAAGGCGGGAAAATCCCGATTACGTTCAACTAGAATTGCAAAGAGATAATCAGAGTAGACAACAAAGGCGGGAAAATCCCGATTACGTTCAACTAGAATTGCAAAGAGATAATCAGAGTAGACAACAAAGGTGGGAAAATCCTGAATAAGTTCAACAAGAATCGGAAAGAGATAATCAAAGTAGACAACAAAGACGGGAAAATCCCGAATACGTTCAACAAGAATTGGAAAGAGATAATCACAGTAGACAACAAAGACGGGAAAATCCCGAATACGTTCAACAAGAATTGCAAAGAGATAATCAGAGTAGACAACAAAGACGGGAAAATCCCGATTACGTTCAACAAGAATTGCAAAGAGATAATCAGAGTAGACAACAAAGGCGGGAAAATCCTGAATACGTTCAACAAGAATTGGAAAGAGATAATCAAAGTAGACAACAAAGGCGGGAAAATCCCGAATACGTTCAACAAGAATTGCAAAGAGATAATCAGAGTAGAAAACAAAGGCGGGAAAATCCCGATTACGTTCAACTAGAATTGCAAAGAGATAATCAGAGTAGACAACAAAGACTGGAAAATCCCGATTACGTTCAACTAGAATTGCAAAGAGATAATCACAGTAGACAAGAAAGACGGGAAAATCCTGAATACGTTCAACAAGAATTGGAAAGAGATAATCAAAGTAGACAAATAAGACGGGAAAATCCCGAATACGTTCAACAAGAATTGGAAAGAGATAATCAAAGTAGACAACAAAGACGGGAAAATCCCGAATACGTTCAACAAGAATTGGAAAGAGATAATCAGAGTAGACAACAAAGGCGGGAAAATCTCGAATACGTTCAACAAGAATTGGAAAGAGATAATCACAGTAGACAACAAAGACGGGAAAATCCCGATTACGTTCAACAAGAATTGCAAAGAGATAATCAGAGTAGACAACAAAGGCGGGAAAATCCTGAATACGTTCAACAAGAATTGGAAAGAGATAATCAAAGTAGACAACAAAGGCGGGAAAATCCCGAATACGTTCAACAAGAATTGCAAAGAGATAATCAGAGTAGACAACAAAGGCGGGAAAATCTCGAATACGTTCAACAAGAATTGGAAAGAGATAATCAGAGTAGACAACAAAGGCGGGAAAATCCTGAATACGTTCAACAAGAATTGGAAAGAGATAATCAAAGTAGACAACAAAGACGGGAAAATCCCGAATACGTTCAACAAGAATTGCAAAGAGATAATCAGAGTAGACAACAAAGGCGGGAAAATCCTGAATACGTTCAACAAGAATTGGAAAGAGATAATCAGAGTAGACAACAAAGGCGGGAAAATCTCGAATACGTTCAACAAGAATTGGAAAGAGATAATCACAGTAGACAACAAAGACGGGAAAATCCCAATTACGTTCAACAAGAATTGCAAAGAGATAATCACAGTAGACAAGAAAGACGGGAAAATCCTGAATACGTTCAACAAGAATTGGAAAGAGATAATCAAAGTAGACAAATAAGACGGGAAAATCCCGAATACGTTCAACAAGAATTGGAAAGAGATAATCAAAGTAGACAACAAAGACGGGAAAATCCCGAATACGTTCAACAAGAATTGGAAAGAGATAATCAGAGTAGACAACAAAGGCGGGAAAATCTCGAATACGTTCAACAAGAATTGGAAAGAGATAATCACAGTAGACAACAAAGACGGGAAAATCCCGATTACGTTCAACAAGAATTGCAAAGAGATAATCAGAGTAGACAACAAAGGCGGGAAAATCCTGAATACGTTCAACAAGAATTGGAAAGAGATAATCAAAGTAGACAAATAAGACGGGAAAATCCCGAATACGTTCAACAAGAATTGGAAAGAGATAATCAAAGTAGACAACAAAGACGGGAAAATCCCGAATACGTTCAACAAGAATTGGAAAGAGATAATCAGAGTAGACAACAAAGGCGGGAAAATCTCGAATACGTTCAACAAGAATTGGAAAGAGATAATCACAGTAGACAACAAAGACGGGAAAATCCCAATTACGTTCAACAAGAATTGCAAAGAGATAATCAGAGTAGACAACAAAGACGGGAAAATCCCGATTACGTTCAACAAGAATTGCAAAGAGATAATCAGAGTAGACAACAAAGGCGGGAAAATCCTGAATACGTTCAACAAGAATTGGAAAGAGATAATCACAGTAGACAACAAAGACGGGAAAATCCCGAATACGTTCAACAAGAATTGCAAAGAGATAATCAGAGTAGACAACAAAGACGGGAAAATCCCGATTACGTTCAACAAGAATTGCAAAGAGATAATCAGAGTGGACAACAAAGGCGGGAAAATCCTGAATACGTTCAACAAGAATTGGAAAGAGATAATCAAAGTAGACAACAAAGGCGGGAAAATCCCGAATACGTTCAACAAGAATTGCAAAGAGATAATCAGAGTAGAAAACAAAGGCGGGAAAATCCCGATTACGTTCAACTAGAACTGCAAAGAGATAATCAGAGTAGACAACAAAGACTGGAAAATCCCGATTACGTTCAACTAGAATTGCAAAGAGATAATCACAGTAGACAACAAAGACGGGAAAATCCTGAATACGTTCAACAAGAATTGGAAAGAGATAATCAAAGTAGACAAATAAGACGGGAAAATCCCGAATACGTTCAACAAGAATTGGAAAGAGATAATCAGAGTAGACAACAAAGGCGGGAAAATCTCGAATACGTTCAACAAGAATTGGAAAGAGATAATCACAGTAGACAACAAAGACGGGAAAATCCCAATTACGTTCAACAAGAATTGCAAAGAGATAATCAGAGTAGACAACAAAGACGGGAAAATCCCGATTACGTTCAACAAGAATTGCAAAGAGATAATCAGAGTAGACAACAAAGGCGGGAAAATCCCGAATACGTTCAACAAGAATTGGAAAGAGATAATCACAGTAGACAACAAAGACGGGAAAATCCCGAATACGTTCAACAAGAATTGCAAAGAGATAATCAGAGTAGACAACAAAGACGGGAAAATCCCGATTACGTTCAACAAGAATTGCAAAGAGATAATCAGAGTAGACAACAAAGGCGGGAAAATCCTGAATACGTTCAACAAGAATTGGAAAGAGATAATCAAATTAGACAACAAAGACGGGAAAATCCCGAATACGTTCAACAAGAATTGCAAAGAGATAATCAGAGTAGACAACAAAGGCGGGAAAATCCTGAATACGTTCAACAAGAATTGGAAAGAGATAATCAAAGTAGACAACAAAGACGGGAAAATCCCGAATACGTTCAACAAGAATTGGAAAGAGATAATCACAGTAGACAACAAAGACGGGAAAATCCCGAATACGTTCAACAAGAATTGCAATGAGATAATCAGAGTAGACAACAAAGGCGGGAAAATCCCGATTACGTTCAACTAGAATTGCAAAGAGATAATCAGAGTAGACAACAAAGGCGGGAAAATCCCGATTACGTTCAACTAGAATTGCAAAGAGATAATCAGAGTAGACAACAAAGGTGGGAAAATCCTGAATAAGTTCAACAAGAATCGGAAAGAGATAATCAAAGTAGACAACAAAGACGGGAAAATCCCGAATACGTTCAACAAGAATTGGAAAGAGATAATCACAGTAGACAACAAAGACGGGAAAATCCCGAATACGTTCAACAAGAATTGCAAAGAGATAATCTGAGTAGACAACAAAGGCGGGAAAATCCCGATTACGTTCAACTAGAATTGCAAAGAGATAATCAGAGTAGACAACAAAGGCGGGAAAATCCCGATTACGTTCAACTAGAATTGCAAAGAGATAATCAGAGTAGACAACAAAGGTGGGAAAATCCTGAATACGTTCAACAAGAATCGGAAAGAGATAATCAAAGTAGACAACAAAGACGGGAAAATCCCGAATACGTTCAACAAGAATTGCAAAGAGATAATCAGAGTAGACAACAAAGGCGGGAAAATCCTGAATACGTTCAACAAGAATTGGAAAGAGATAATCAAAGTAGACAACAAAGACGGGAAAATCCCGAATACGTTCAACAAGAATTGGAAAGAGATAATCACAGTAGACAACAAAGACGGGAAAATCCCGAATACGTTCAACAAGAATTGCAATGAGATAATCAGAGTAGACAACAAAGGCGGGAAAATCCCGATTACGTTCAACTAGAATTGCAAAGAGATAATCAGAGTAGACAACAAAGGTGGGAAAATCCTGAATAAGTTCAAAAAGAATCGGAAAGAGATAATCAAAGTAGACAACAAAGACGGGAAAATCCCGAATACGTTCAACAAGAATTGGAAAGAGATAATCACAGTAGACAACAAAGACGGGAAAATCCCGAATACGTTCAACAAGAATTGCAAAGAGATAATCTGAGTAGACAACAAAGGCGGGAAAATCCCGATTACGTTCAACTAGAATTGCAAAGAGATAATCAGAGTAGACAACAAAGGCGGGAAAATCCCGATTACGTTCAACTAGAATTGCAAAGAGATAATCAGAGTAGACAACAATGGTGGGAAAATCCTGAATACGTTCAACAAGAATCGGAAAGAGATAATCAAAGTAGACAACAAAGACGGGAAAATCCCGAATACGTTCAACAAGAATTGCAAAGAGATAATCAGAGTAGACAACAAAGGCGGGAAAATCCTGAATACGTTCAACAAGAATTGGAAAGAGATAATCACAGTAGACAACAAAGACGGGAAAATCCCGAATACGTTCAACAAGAATTGCAAAGAGATAATCACAGTAGACAACAAAGACGGGAAAATCCCGAATACGTTCAACAAGAATTGGAAAGAGATAATCAAAGTAGACAACAAAGGCGGGAAAATCCCGAATACGTTCAACAAGAATTGCAAAGAGATAATCAGAGTAGAAAACAAAGGCGGGAAAATCCCGATTACGTTCAACTAGAACTGCAAAGAGATAATCAGAGTAGACAACAAAGACTGGAAAATCCCGATTACGTTCAACTAGAATTGCAAAGAGATAATCACAGTAGACAACAAAGACGGGAAAATCCTGAATACGTTCAACAAGAATTGGAAAGAGATAATCAAAGTAGACAAATAAGACGGGAAAATCCCGAATACGTTCAACAAGAATTGGAAAGAGATAATCACAGTAGACAACAAAGACGGGAAAATCCCGAATACGTTCAACAAGAATTGCAAAGAGATAATCAGAGTAGAAAACAAAGGCGGGAAAATCCCGATTACGTTCAACTAGAACTGCAAAGAGATAATCAGAGTAGACAACAAAGACTGGAAAATCCCGATTACGTTCAACTAGAATTGCAAAGAGATAATCACAGTAGACAACAAAGACGGGAAAATCCTGAATACGTTCAACAAGAATTGGAAAGAGATAATCAAAGTAGACAAATAAGACGGGAAAATCCCGAATACGTTCAACAAGAATTGGAAAGAGATAATCACAGTAGACAACAAAGACGGGAAAATCCCGAATACGTTCAACAAGAATTGCAAAGAGATAATCAGAGTAGACAACAAAGACGGGAAAATCCTGAATACGTTCAACAAGAATTGGAAAGAGATAATCAAAGTAGACAACAAAGACGGGAAAATCCCGAATACGTTCAACAAGAATTGGAAAGAGATAATCACAGTAGACAACAAAGACGGGAAAATCCCGAATACGTTCAACAAGAATTGACATGAGATAATGAGAGTAGACAACAAAGGCGGGAAAATCCCGATTACGTTCAACTAGAATTGCAAAGAGATAATCAGAGTAGACAACAAAGACGGGAAAATCCCGATTACGTTCAACTAGAATTGCAAAGAGATAATCAGAGTAGACAACAAAGGTGGGAAAATCCTGAATAAGTTCAACAAGAATCGGAAAGAGATAATCAGAGTAGACAACAAAGGCGGGAAAATCCCGATTACGTTCAACTAGAATTGCAAAGAGATAATCAGAGTAGACAACAAAGGCGGGAAAATCCCGATTACGTTCAACTAGAATTGCAAAGAGATAATCAGAGTAGACAACAAAGGTGGGAAAATCCTGAATACGTTCAACAAGAATCGTAAAGAGATAATCAAAGTAGACAACAAAGACGGGAAAATCCCGAATACGTTCAACAAGAATTGCAAAGAGATAATCAGAGTAGACAACAAAGGCGGGAAAATCCTGAATACGTTCAACAAGAATTGGAAAGAGATAATCACAGTAGACAACAAAGACGGGAAAATCCCGAATACGTTCAACAAGAATTGCAAAGAGATAATCAGAGTAGACAACAAAGACGGGAAAATCCCGATTACGTTCAACAAGAATTGCAAAGAGATAATCAGAGTGGACAACAAAGGCGGGAAAATCCTGAATACGTTCAACAAGAATTGGAAAGAGATAATCAAAGTAGACAACAAAGGCGGGAAAATCCCGAATACGTTCAACAAGAATTGCAAAGAGATAATCAGAGTAGAAAACAAAGGCGGGAAAATCCCGATTACGTTCAACTAGAACTGCAAAGAGATAATCAGAGTAGACAACAAAGACTGGAAAATCCCGATTACGTTCAACTAGAATTGCAAAGAGATAATCACAGTAGACAACAAAGACGGGAAAATCCTGAATACGTTCAACAAGAATTGGAAAGAGATAATCAAAGTAGACAAATAAGACGGGAAAATCCCGAATACGTTCAACAAGAATTGGAAAGAGATAATCACAGTAGACAACAAAGACGGGAAAATCCCGAATACGTTCAACAAGAATTGCAAAGAGATAATCAGAGTAGACAACAAAGACGGGAAAATCCTGAATACGTTCAACAAGAATTGGAAAGAGATAATCAAAGTAGACAACAAAGACGGGAAAATCCCGAATACGTTCAACAAGAATTGGAAAGAGATAATCACAGTAGACAACAAAGACGGGAAAATCCCGAATACGTTCAACAAGAATTGACATGAGATAATGAGAGTAGACAACAAAGGCGGGAAAATCCCGATTACGTTCAACTAGAATTGCAAAGAGATAATCAGAGTAGACAACAAAGGCGGGAAAATCCCGATTACGTTCAACTAGAATTGCAAAGAGATAATCAGAGTAGACAACAAAGGTGGGAAAATCCTGAATACGTTCAACAAGAATCGGAAAGAGATAATCAAAGTAGACAACAAAGACGGGAAAATCCCGAATACGTTCAACAAGAATTGCAAAGAGATAATCAGAGTAGACAACAAAGGCGGGAAAATCCTGAATACGTTCAACAAGAATTGGAAAGAGATAATCAAAGTAGACAAATAAGACGGGAAAATCCCAATTACGTTCAACAAGAATTGCAAAGAGATAATCAGAGTAGACAACAAAGACGGGAAAATCCCGATTACGTTCAACAAGAATTGCAAAGAGATAATCAGAGTAGACAACAAAGGCGGGAAAATCCTGAATACGTTCAACAAGAATTGGAAAGAGATAATCACAGTAGACAACAAAGACGGGAAAATCCCGAATACGTTCAACAAGAATTGCAAAGAGATAATCAGAGTAGACAACAAAGACGGGAAAATCCCGATTACGTTCAACAAGAATTGCAAAGAGATAATCAGAGTAGACAACAAAGGCGGGAAAATCCTGAATACGTTCAACAAGAATTGGAAAGAGATAATCAAATTAGACAACAAAGACGGGAAAATCCCGAATACGTTCAACAAGAATTGCAAAGAGAAAATCAGAGTAGACAACAAAGGCGGGAAAATCCTGAATACGTTCAACAAGAATTGGAAAGAGATAATCAAAGTAGACAACAAAGACGGGAAAATCCCGAATACGTTCAACAAGAATTGGAAAGAGATAATCACAGTAGACAACAAAGACGGGAAAATCCCGAATACGTTCAACAAGAATTGCAATGAGATAATCAGAGTAGACAACAAAGGCGGGAAAATCCCGATTACGTTCAACTAGAATTGCAAAGAGATAATCAGAGTAGACAACAAAGGCGGGAAAATCCCGATTACGTTCAACTAGAATTGCAAAGAGATAATCAGAGTAGACAACAAAGGTGGGAAAATCCTGAATAAGTTCAACAAGAATCGGAAAGAGATAATCAAAGTAGACAACAAAGACGGGAAAATCCCGAATACGTTCAACAAGAATTGGAAAGAGATAATCAGAGTAGACAACAAAGGCGGGAAAATCCCGATTACGTTCAACTAGAATTGCAAAGAGATAATCAGAGTAGACAACAAAGGCGGGAAAATCCCGATTACGTTCAACTAGAATTGCAAAGAGATAATCAGAGTAGACAACAAAGGTGGGAAAATCCTGAATACGTTCAACAAGAATCGGAAAGAGATAATCAAAGTAGACAACAAAGACGGGAAAATCCTGAATACGTTCAACAAGAATCGGAAAGAGATAATCAGAGTAGACAACAAAGGCGGGAAAATCCTGAATACGTTCAACAAGAATTGGAAAGAGATAATCAAAGTAGACAAATAAGACGGGAAAATCCCAATTACGTTCAACAAGAATTGCAAAGAGATAATCAGAGTAGACAACAAAGACGGGAAAATCCCGATTACGTTCAACAAGAATTGCAAAGAGATAATCAGAGTAGACAACAAAGGCGGGAAAATCCTGAATACGTTCAACAAGAATTGGAAAGAGATAATCACAGTAGACAACAAAGACGGGAAAATCCCGAATACGTTCAACAAGAATTGCAAAGAGATAATCAGAGTAGACAACAAAGACGGGAAAATCCCGATTACGTTCAACAAGAATTGCAAAGAGATAATCAGAGTAGACAACAAAGGCGGGAAAATCCTGAATACGTTCAACAAGAATTGGAAAGAGATAATCAAAGTAGACAACAAAGACGGGAAAATCCCGAATACGTTCAACAAGAATTGCAAAGAGATAATCAGAGTAGACAACAAAGGCGGGAAAATCCTGAATACGTTCAACAAGAATTGGAAAGAGATAATCAAAGTAGACAACAAAGACGGGAAAATCCCGAATACGTTCAACAAGAATTGGAAAGAGATAATCACAGTAGACAACAAAGACGGGAAAATCCCGAATACGTTCAACAAGAATTGCAATGAGAATATCAGAGTAGACAACAAAGGCGGGAAAATCCCGATTACGTTCAACTAGAATTGCAAAGAGATAATCAGAGTAGACAACAAAGGCGGGAAAATCCCGATTACGTTCAACTAGAATTGCAAAGAGATAATCAGAGTAGACAACAAAGGTGGGAAAATCCTGAATACGTTCAACAAGAATCGGAAAGAGATAATCAAAGTAGACAACTAAGACGGGAAAATCCCGAATACGTTCAACAAGAATTGCAAAGAGATAATCAGAGTAGACAACAAAGGCGGGAAAATCCTGAATACGTTCAACAAGAATTGGAAAGAGATAATCAAATTAGACAAATAAGACGGGAAAATCCCAATTACGTTCAACAAGAATTGCAAAGAGATAATCAGAGTAGACAACAAAGACGGGAAAATCCCGATTACGTTCAACAAGAATTGCAAAGAGATAATCAGAGTAGACAACAAAGGCGGGAAAATCCCGATTACGTTCAACAAGAATTGCAAAGAGATAATCAGAGTAGACAACAAAGGCGGGAAAATCCTGAATACGTTCAACAAGAATCGGAAAGAGATAATCAAAGTAGACAACAAAGACGGGAAAATCCCGAATACGTTCAACAAGAATTGCAAAGAGATAATCAGAGTAGACAACAAAGGCGGGAAAATCCTGAATACGTTCAACAAGAATTGGAAAGAGATAATCAAATTAGACAAATAAGACGGGAAAATCCCAATTACGTTCAACAAGAATTGCAAAGAGATAATCAGAGTAGACAACAAAGACGGGAAAATCCCGATTACGTTCAACAAGAATTGCAAAGAGATAATCAGAGTAGACAACAAAGACGGGAAAATCCCGATTACGTTCAACAAGAATTGCAAAGAGATAATCAGAGTAGACAACAAAGGCGGGAAAATCCTGAATACGTTCAACAAGAATTGGAAAGAGATAATCAAAGTAGACAACAAAGACGGGAAAATCCCGAATACGTTCAACAAGAATTGCAAAGAGATAATCAGAGTAGACAACAAAGGCGGGAAAATCCTGAATACGTTCAACAAGAATTGGAAAGAGATAATCAAAGTAGACAACAAAGACGGGAAAATCCCGAATACGTTCAACAAGAATTGGAAAGAGATAATCACAGTAGACAACAAAGACGGGAAAATCCCGAATACGTTCAACAAGAATTGCAATGAGAATATCAGAGTAGACAACAAAGGCGGGAAAATCCCGATTACGTTCAACTAGAATTGCAAAGAGATAATCAGAGTAGACAACAAAGGCGGGAAAATCCCGATTACGTTCAACTAGAATTGCAAAGAGATAATCAGAGTAGACAACAAAGGTGGGAAAATCCTGAATACGTTCAACAAGAATCGGAAAGAGATAATCAAAGTAGACAACAAAGACGGGAAAATCCCGAATACGTTCAACAAGAATTGCAAAGAGATAATCAGAGTAGACAACAAAGGCGGGAAAATCCTGAATACGTTCAACAAGAATTGGAAAGAGATAATCAAATTAGACAAATAAGACGGGAAAATCCCAATTACGTTCAACAAGAATTGCAAAGAGATAATCAGAGTAGACAACAAAGACGGGAAAATCCCGATTACGTTCAACAAGAATTGCAAAGAGATAATCAGAGTAGACAACAAAGGCGGGAAAATCCTGAATACGTTCAACAAGAATTGCAAAGAGATAATCAGAGTAGACAACAAAGACGGGAAAATCCCGATTACGTTCAACAAGAATTGCAAAGAGATAATCAGAGTAGACAACAAAGACGGGAAAATCCCGATTACGTTCAACAAGAATTGCAAAGAGATAATCAGAGTAGACAACAAAGGCGGGAAAATCCTGAATACGTTCAACAAGAATTGCAAAGAGATAATCAGAGTAGACAACAAAGGCGGGAAAATCCCGATTACGTTCAACTAGAATTGCAAAGAGATAATCAGAGTAGACAACAAAGGTGGGAAAATCCTGAATAAGTTCAACAAGAATCGGAAAGAGATAATCAAAGTAGACAACAAAGACGGGAAAATCCCGAATACGTTCAACAAGAATTGGAAAGAGATAATCACAGTAGACAACAAAGACGGGAAAATCCCGAATACGTTCAACAAGAATTGCAAAGAGATAATCAGAGTAGACAACAAAGGCGGGAAAATCCCGATTACGTTCAACTAGAATTGCAAAGAGATAATCAGAGTAGACAACAAAGGCGGGAAAATCCCGATTACGTTCAACTAGAATTGCAAAGAGATAATCAGAGTAGACAACAAAGGTGGGAAAATCCTGAATACGTTCAACAAGAATCGGAAAGAGATAATCAAAGTAGACAACAAAGACGGGAAAATCCCGAATACGTTCAACAAGAATTGCAAAGAGATAATCAGAGTAGACAACAAAGGCGGGAAAATCCTGAATACGTTCAACAAGAATTGGAAAGAGATAATCAAATTAGACAAATAAGACGGGAAAATCAAAATTACGTTCAACAAGAATTGCAAAGAGATAATCAGAGTAGACAACAAAGACGGGAAAATCCCGATTACGTTCAACAAGAATTGGAAAGAGATAATCACAGTAGACAACAAAGACGGGAAAATCCCGAATACGTTCAACAAGAATTGCAAAGAGATAATCAGAGTAGACAACAAAGACGGGAAATTCCCGATTACGTTCAACAAGAATTGCAAAGAGATAATCAGAGTAGACAACAAAGGCGGGAAAATCCTGAATACGTTCAACAAGAATTGGAAAGAGATAATCAAATTAGACAACAAAGACGGGAAAATCCCGAATACGTTCAACAAGAATTGCAAAGAGATAATCAGAGTAGACAACAAAGGCGGGAAAATCCCGAATACGTTCAACAAGAATTGCAAAGAGATAATCAGAGTAGACAACAAAGGCGGGAAAATCCCGATTACGTTCAACTAGAATTGCAAAGAGATAATCAGAGTAGACAACAAAGGCGGGAAAATCCCGATTACGTTCAACTAGAATTGCAAAGAGATAATCAGAGTAGACAACAAAGGTGGGAAAATCCTGAATACGTTCAACAAGAATCGGAAAGAGATAATCAAAGTAGACAACAAAGACGGGAAAATCCCGAATACGTTCAACAAGAATTGCAAAGAGATAATCAGAGTAGACAACAAAGGCGGGAAAATCCTGAATACGTTCAACAAGAATTGGAAAGAGATAATCAAAGTAGACAAATAAGACGGGAAAATCCCAATTACGTTCAACAAGAATTGCAAAGAGATAATCAGAGTAGACAACAAAGACGGGAAAATCCCGATTACGTTCAACAAGAATTGCAAAGAGATAATCAGAGTAGACAACAAAGGCGGGAAAATCCTGAATACGTTCAACAAGAATTGGAAAGAGATAATCACAGTAGACAACAAAGACGGGAAAATCCCGAATACGTTCAACAAGAATTGCAAAGAGATAATCAGAGTAGACAACAAAGACGGGAAAATCCCGATTACGTTCAACAAGAATTGCAAAGAGATAATCAGAGTAGACAACAAAGGCGGGAAAATCCTGAATACGTTCAACAAGAATTGGAAAGAGATAATCAAAGTAGACAACAAAGACGGGAAAATCCCGAATACGTTCAACAAGAATTGCAAAGAGATAATCAGAGTAGACAACAAAGGCGGGAAAATCCTGAATACGTTCAATAAGAATTGGAAAGAGATAATCAAAGTAGACAACAAAGACGGGAAAATCCCGAATACGTTCAACAAGAATTGGAAAGAGATAATCACAGTAGACAACAAAGACGGGAAAATCCCGAATACGTTCAACAAGAATTGCAAAGAGATAATCAGAGTAGACAACAAAGGTGGGAAAATCCTGAATACGTTCAACAAGAATTGGAAAGAGATAATCAAAGTAGACAACAAAGACGGGAAAATCCCGAATACGTTCAACAAGAATTGGAAAGAGATAATCACAGTAGACAACAAAGACGGGAAAATCCCGAATACGTTCAACAAGAATTGCAAAGAGATAATCAGAGTAGACAACAAAGGCGGGAAAATCCCGATTACGTTCAACTAGAATTGCAAAGAGATAATCAGAGTAGACAACAAAGGCGGGAAAATCCCGATTACGTTCAACTAGAATTGCAAAGAGATAATCAGAGTAGACAACAAAGGTGGGAAAATCCTGAATACGTTCAACAAGAATCGGAAAGAGATAATCAAAGTAGACAAATAAGACGGGAAAATCCCAATTACGTTCAACAAGAATTGCAAAGAGATAATCAGAGTAGACAACAAAGACGGGAAAATCCCGATTACGTTCAACAAGAATTGCAAAGAGATAATCAGAGTAGATAACAAAGGCGGGAAAATCCTGAATACGTTCAACAAGAATTGGAAAGAGATAATCAGAGTAGACAACAAAGGCGGGAAAATCCTGAATACGTTCAACAAGAATTGGAAAGAGATAATCAAAGTAGACAACAAAGACGGGAAAATCCCGAATACGTTCAACAAGAATTGGAAAGAGATAATCAGAGTAGACAACAAAGTCGGGAAAATCTCGAATACGTTCAACAAGAATTGGAAAGAGATAATCACAGTAGACAACAAAGACGGGAAAATCCCGATTACGTTCAACAAGAATTGGAAAGAGATAATCACAGTAGACAACAAAGACGGGAAAATCCCGAATACGTTCAACAAGAATTGCAAAGAGATAATCAGAGTAGACAACAAAGACGGGAAAATCCCGATTACGTTCAACAAGAATTGCAAAGAGATAATCAGAGTAGACAACAAAGGCGGGAAAATCCTGAATACGTTCAACAAGAATTGGAAAGAGATAATCAAAGTAGACAACAAAGACGGGAAAATCCCGAATACGTTCAACAAGAATTGGAAAGAGATAATCAGAGTAGACAACAAAGGCGGGAAAATCTCGAATACGTTCAACAAGAATTGGAAAGAGATAATCACAGTAGACAACAAAGACGGGAAAATCCCAATTACGTTCAACAAGAATTGCAAAGAGATAATCAGAGTAGACAACAAAGACGGGAAAATCCCGATTACGTTCAACAAGAATTGCAAAGAGATAATCAGAGTAGACAACAAAGGCGGGAAAATCCCGAATACGTTCAACAAGAATTGGAAAGAGATAATCACAGTAGACAACAAAGACGGGAAAATCCCGAATACGTTCAACAAGAATTGCAAAGAGATAATCAGAGTAGACAACAAAGACGGGAAAATCCCGATTACGTTCAACAAGAATTGCAAAGAGATAATCAGAGTAGACAACAAAGGCGGGAAAATCCTGAATACGTTCAACAAGAATTGGAAAGAGATAATCAAATTAGACAACAAAGACGGGAAAATCCCGAATACGTTCAACAAGAATTGCAAAGAGATAATCAGAGTAGACAACAAAGGCGGGAAAATCCCGATTACGTTCAACAAGAATTGCAAAGAGATAATCAGAGTAGACAACAAAGGCGGGAAAATCCTGAATACGTTCAACAAGAATTGGAAAGAGATAATCAAAGTAGACAACAAAGACGGGAAAATCCCGAATACGTTCAACAAGAATTGGAAAGAGATAATCACAGTAGACAACAAAGACGGGAAAATCCCGAATACGTTCAACAAGAATTGCAAAGAGATAATCAGAGTAGACAACAAAGGCGGGAAAATCCCGATTACGTTCAACTAGAATTGCAAAGAGATAATCAGAGTAGACAACAAAGGCGGGAAAATCCCGATTACGTTCAACTAGAATTGCAAAGAGATAATCAGAGTAGACAACAAAGGTGGGAAAATCCTGAATACGTTCAACAAGAATCGGAAAGAGATAATCAAAGTAGACAACAAAGACGGGAAAATCCCGAATACGTTCAACAAGAATTGCAAAGAGATAATCAGAGTAGACAATAAAGGCGGGAAAATCCTGAATATGTTCAACAAGAATTGGAAAGAGATAATCAAAGTAGACAAATAAGACGGGAAAATCCCAATTACGTTCAACAAGAATTGCAAAGAGATAATCAGAGTAGACAACAAAGACGGGAAAATCCCGATTACGTTCAACAAGAATTGCAAAGAGATAATCAGAGTAGACAACAAAGGCGGGAAAATCCTGAATACGTTCAACAAGAATTGGAAAGAGATAATCACAGTAGACAACAAAGACGGGAAAATCCCGAATACGTTCAACAAGAATTGCAAAGAGATAATCAGAGTAGACAACAAAGACGGGAAAATCCCGATTACGTTCAACAAGAATTGCAAAGAGATAATCAGAGTAGACAACAAAGGCGGGAAAATCCTGAATACGTTCAACAAGAATTGGAAAGAGATAATCAAAGTAGACAACAAAGACGGGAAAATCCCGAATACGTTCAACAAGAATTGCAAAGAGATAATCAGAGTAGACAACAAAGGCGGGAAAATCCTGAATACGTTCAACAAGAATTGGAAAGAGATAATCAAAGTAGACAACAAAGACGGGAAAATCCCGAATACGTTCAACAAGAATTGGAAAGAGATAATCACAGTAGACAACAAAGACGGGAAAATCCCGAATACGTTCAACAAGAATTGCAATGAGATAATCAGAGTAGACAACAAAGGCGGGAAAATCCCGATTACGTTCAACTAGAATTGCAAAGAGATAATCAGAGTAGACAACAAAGGCGGGAAAATCCCGATTACGTTCAACTAGAATTGCAAAGAGATAATCAGAGTAGACAACAAAGGTGGGAAAATCCTGAATAAGTTCAACAAGAATCGGAAAGAGATAATCAAAGTAGACAACAAAGACGGGAAAATCCCGAATACGTTCAACAAGAATTGGAAAGAGATAATCACAGTAGACAACAAAGACGGGAAAATCCCGAATACGTTCAACAAGAATTGCAAAGAGATAATCAGAGTAGACAACAAAGGCGGGAAAATCCCGATTACGTTCAACTAGAATTGCAAAGAGATAATCAGAGTAGACAACAAAGGCGGGAAAATCCCGATTACGTTCAACTAGAATTGCAAAGAGATAATCAGAGTAGACAACAAAGGTGGGAAAATCCTGAATACGTTCAACAAGAATCGGAAAGAGATAATCAAAGTAGACAACAAAGACGGGAAAATCCCGAATACGTTCAACAAGAATTGCAAAGAGATAATCAGAGTAGACAACAAAGGCGGGAAAATCCTGAATACGTTCAACAAGAATTGGAAAGAGATAATCAAAGTAGACAAATAAGACGGGAAAATCCCAATTACGTTCAACAAGAATTGCAAAGAGATAATCAGAGTAGACAACAAAGACGGGAAAATCCCGATTACGTTCAACAAGAATTGCAAAGAGATAATCAGAGTAGACAACAAAGGCGGGAAAATCCTGAATACGTTCAACAAGAATTGGAAAGAGATAATCACAGTAGACAACAAAGACGGGAAAATCCCGAATACGTTCAACAAGAATTGCAAAGAGATAATCAGAGTAGACAACAAAGACGGGAAAATCCCGATTACGTTCAACAAGAATTGCAAAGAGATAATCAGAGTAGACAACAAAGGCGGGAAAATCCTGAATACGTTCAACAAGAATTGGAAAGAGATAATCAAAGTAGACAACAAAGACGGGAAAATCCCGAATACGTTCAACAAGAATTGCAAAGAGATAATCAGAGTAGACAACAAAGACGGGAAAATCCCGATTACGTTCAACAAGAATTGCAAAGAGATAATCAGAGTAGACAACAAAGGCGGGAAAATCCTGAATACGTTCAACAAGAATTGGAAAGAGATAATCAAAGTAGACAACAAAGACGGGAAAATCCCGAATACGTTCAACAAGAATTGGAAAGAGATAATCAGAGTAGACAACAAAGGCGGGAAAATCTCGAATACGTTCAACAAGAATTGGAAAGAGATAATCACAGTAGACAACAAAGACGGGAAAATCCCAATTACGTTCAACAAGAATTGCAAAGAGATAATCAGAGTAGACAACAAAGACGGGAAAATCCCGATTACGTTCAACAAGAATTGCAAAGAGATAATCAGAGTAGACAACAAAGGCGGGAAAATCCTGAATACGTTCAACAAGAATTGGAAAGAGATAATCACAGTAGACAACAAAGACGGGAAAATCCCGAATACGTTCAACAAGAATTGCAAAGAGATAATCAGAGTAGACAACAAAGACGGGAAAATCCCGATTATGTTCAACAAGAATTGCAAAGAGATAATCAGAGTAGACAACAAAGGCGGGAAAATCCTGAATACGTTCAACAAGAATTGGAAAGAGATAATCAAAGTAGACAACAAAGGCGGGAAAATCCCGAATACGTTCAACAAGAATTGCAAAGAGATAATCAGAGTAGAAAACAAAGGCGGGAAAATCCCGATTACGTTCAACTAGAACTGCAAAGAGATAATCAGAGTAGACAACAAAGACTGGAAAATCCCGATTACGTTCAACTAGAATTGCAAAGAGATAATCACAGTAAACAACAAAGACGGGAAAATCCTGAATACGTTCAACAAGAATTGGAAAGAGATAATCAAAGTAGACAAATAAGACGGGAAAATCCCGAATACGTTCAACAAGAATTGGAAAGAGATAATCAGAGTAGACAACAAAGGCGGGAAAATCTCGAATACGTTCAACAAGAATTGGAAAGAGATAATCACAGTAGACAACAAAGACGGGAAAATCCCAATTACGTTCAACAAGAATTGCAAAGAGATAATCAGAGTAGACAACAAAGACGGGAAAATCCCGATTACGTTCAACAAGAATTGCAAAGAGATAATCAGAGTAGACAACAAAGGCGGGAAAATCCCGAATACGTTCAACAAGAATTGGAAAGAGATAATCACAGTAGACAACAAAGACGGGAAAATCCCGAATACGTTCAACAAGAATTGCAAAGAGATAATCAGAGTAGACAACAAAGACGGGAAAATCCCGATTACGTTCAACAAGAATTGCAAAGAGATAATCAGAGTAGACAACAAAGGCGGGAAAATCCTGAATACGTTCAACAAGAATTGGAAAGAGATAATCAAAGTAGACAACAAAGACGGGAAAATCCCGAATACGTTCAACAAGAATTGCAAAGAGATAATCAGAGTAGACAACAAAGGCGGGAAAATCCTGAATACGTTCAACAAGAATTGGAAAGAGATAATCAAAGTAGACAACAAAGACGGGAAAATCCCGAATACGTTCAACAAGAATTGGAAAGAGATAATCAGAGTAGACAACAAAGGCGGGAAAATCTCGAATACGTTCAACAAGAATTGGAAAGAGATAATCACAGTAGACAACAAAGACGGGAAAATCCCGAATACGTTCAACAAGAATTGCAAAGAGATAATCAGAGTAGACAACAAAGACGGGAAAATCCCGATTACGTTCAACAAGAATTGCAAAGAGATAATCAGAGTAGACAACAAAGGCGGGAAAATCCTGAATACGTTCAACAAGAATTGGAAAGAGATAATCAAAGTAGACAACAAAGACGGGAAAATCCCGAATACGTTCAACAAGAATTGGAAAGAGATAATCAGAGTAGACAACAAAGGCGGGAAAATCTCGAATACGTTCAACAAGAATTGGAAAGAGATAATCACAGTAGACAACAAAGACGGGAAAATCCCAATTACGTTCAACAAGAATTGCAAAGAGATAATCAGAGTAGACAACAAAGACGGGAAAATCCCGATTACGTTCAACAAGAATTGCAAAGAGATAATCAGAGTAGACAACAAAGGCGGGAAAATCCCGAATACGTTCAACAAGAATTGGAAAGAGATAATCACAGTAGACAACAAAGACGGGAAAATCCCGAATACGTTCAACAAGAATTGCAAAGAGATAATCAGAGTAGACAACAAAGACGGGAAAATCCCGATTACGTTCAACAAGAATTGCAAAGAGATAATCAGAGTAGACAACAAAGGCGGGAAAATCCTGAATACGTTCAACAAGAATTGGAAAGAGATAATCAAATTAGACAACAAAGACGGGAAAATCCCGAATACGTTCAACAAGAATTGCAAAGAGATAATCAGAGTAGACAACAAAGGCGGGAAAATCCCGATTACGTTCAACAAGAATTGCAAAGAGATAATCAGAGTAGACAACAAAGGCGGGAAAATCCTGAATACGTTCAACAAGAATTGGAAAGAGATAATCAAAGTAGACAACAAAGACGGGAAAATCCCGAATACGTTCAACAAGAATTGGAAAGAGATAATCACAGTAGACAACAAAGACGGGAAAATCCCGAATACGTTCAACAAGAATTGCAATGAGATAATCAGAGTAGACAACAAAGGCGGGAAAATCCCGATTACGTTCAACTAGAATTGCAAAGAGATAATCAGAGTAGACAACAAAGGCGGGAAAATCCCGATTACGTTCAACTAGAATTGCAAAGAGATAATCAGAGTAGACAACAAAGGTGGGAAAATCCTGAATAAGTTCAACAAGAATCGGAAAGAGATAATCAAAGTAGATAACAAAGACGGGAAAATCCCGAATACGTTCAACAAGAATTGGAAAGAGATAATCACAGTAGACAACAAAGACGGGAAAATCCCGAATACGTTCAACAAGAATTGCAAAGAGATAATCAGAGTAGACAACAAAGGCGGGAAAATCCCGATTACGTTCAACTAGAATTGCAAAGAGATAATCAGAGTAGACAACAAAGGCGGGAAAATCCCGATTACGTTCAACTAGAATTGCAAAGAGATAATCAGAGTAGACAACAAAGGTGGGAAAATCCTGAATACGTTCAACAAGAATCGGAAAGAGATAATCAAAGTAGACAACAAAGACGGGAAAATCCCGAATACGTTCAACAAGAATTGCAAAGAGATAATCAGAGTAGACAACAAAGGCGGGAAAATCCTGAATACGTTCAACAAGAATTGGAAAGAGATAATCAAAGTAGACAAATAAGACGGGAAAATCCCAATTACGTTCAACAAGAATTGCAAAGAGATAATCAGAGTAGACAACAAAGACGGGAAAATCCCGAATACGTTCAACAAGAATTGGAAAGAGATAATCACAGTAGACAACAAAGACGGGAAAATCCCGAATACGTTCAACAAGAATTGCAATGAGATAATCAGAGTAGACAACAAAGGCGGGAAAATCTCGATTACGTTCAACTAGAATTGCAAAGAGATAATCAGAGTAGACAACAAAGGCGGGAAAATCCCGATTACGTTCAACTAGAATTGCAAAGAGATAATCAGAGTAGACAACAAAGGTGGGAAAATCCTGAATAAGTTCAACAAGAATCGGAAAGAGATAATCAAAGTAGACAACAAAGACGGGAAAATCCCGAATACGTTCAACAAGAATTGGAAAGAGATAATCACAGTAGACAACAAAGACGGGAAAATCCCGAATACGTTCAACAAGAATTGCAAAGAGATAATCAGAGTAGACAACAAAGGCGGGAAAATCCCGATTACGTTCAACTAGAATTGCAAAGAGATAATCAGAGTAGACAACAAAGGCGGGAAAATCCCGATTACGTTCAACTAGAATTGCAAAGAGATAATCAGAGTAGACAACAAAGGTGGGAAAATCCTGAATACGTTCAACAAGAATCGGAAAGAGATAATCAAAGTAGACAACAAAGACGGGAAAATCCCGAATACGTTCAACAAGAATTGCAAAGAGATAATCAGAGTAGACAATAAAGGCGGGAAAATCCTGAATATGTTCAACAAGAATTGGAAAGAGATAATCAAAGTAGACAAATAAGACGGGAAAATCCCAATTACGTTCAACAAGAATTGCAAAGAGATAATCAGAGTAGACAACAAAGACGGGAAAATCCCGATTACGTTCAACAAGAATTGCAAAGAGATAATCAGAGTAGACAACAAAGGCGGGAAAATCCTGAATACGTTCAACAAGAATTGGAAAGAGATAATCACAGTAGACAACAAAGACGGGAAAATCCCGAATACGTTCAACAAGAATTGCAAAGAGATAATCAGAGTAGACAACAAAGACGGGAAAATCCCGATTACGTTCAACAAGAATTGCAAAGAGATAATCAGAGTAGACAACAAAGGCGGGAAAATCCTGAATACGTTCAACAAGAATTGGAAAGAGATAATCAAAGTAGACAACAAAGACGGGAAAATCCCGAATACGTTCAACAAGAATTGCAAAGAGATAATCAGAGTAGACAACAAAGGCGGGAAAATCCTGAATACGTTCAACAAGAATTGGAAAGAGATAATCAAAGTAGACAACAAAGACGGGAAAATCCCGAATACGTTCAACAAGAATTGGAAAGAGATAATCACAGTAGACAACAAAGACGGGAAAATCCCGAATACGTTCAACAAGAATTGCAATGAGATAATCAGAGTAGACAACAAAGGCGGGAAAATCCCGATTACGTTCAACTAGAATTGCAAAGAGATAATCAGAGTAGACAACAAAGGCGGGAAAATCCCGATTACGTTCAACTAGAATTGCAAAGAGATAATCAGAGTAGACAACAAAGGTGGGAAAATCCTGAATAAGTTCAACAAGAATCGGAAAGAGATAATCAAAGTAGACAACAAAGACGGGAAAATCCCGAATACGTTCAACAAGAATTGGAAAGAGATAATCACAGTAGACAACAAAGACGGGAAAATCCCGAATACGTTCAACAAGAATTGCAAAGAGATAATCAGAGTAGACAACAAAGGCGGGAAAATCCCGATTACGTTCAACTAGAATTGCAAAGAGATAATCAGAGTAGACAACAAAGGCGGGAAAATCCCGATTACGTTCAACTAGAATTGCAAAGAGATAATCAGAGTAGACAACAAAGGTGGGAAAATCCTGAATACGTTCAACAAGAATCGGAAAGAGATAATCAAAGTAGACAACAAAGACGGGAAAATCCCGAATACGTTCAACAAGAATTGCAAAGAGATAATCAGAGTAGACAACAAAGGCGGGAAAATCCTGAATACGTTCAACAAGAATTGGAAAGAGATAATCAAAGTAGACAAATAAGACGGGAAAATCCCAATTACGTTCAACAAGAATTGCAAAGAGATAATCAGAGTAGACAACAAAGACGGGAAAATCCCGATTACGTTCAACAAGAATTGCAAAGAGATAATCAGAGTAGACAACAAAGGCGGGAAAATCCTGAATACGTTCAACAAGAATTGGAAAGAGATAATCACAGTAGACAACAAAGACGGGAAAATCCCGAATACGTTCAACAAGAATTGCAAAGAGATAATCAGAGTAGACAACAAAGACGGGAAAATCCCGATTACGTTCAACAAGAATTGCAAAGAGATAATCAGAGTAGACAACAAAGGCGGGAAAATCCTGAATACGTTCAACAAGAATTGGAAAGAGATAATCAAAGTAGACAACAAAGACGGGAAAATCCCGAATACGTTCAACAAGAATTGCAAAGAGATAATCAGAGTAGACAACAAAGACGGGAAAATCCCGATTACGTTCAACAAGAATTGCAAAGAGATAATCAGAGTAGACAACAAAGGCGGGAAAATCCTGAATACGTTCAACAAGAATTGGAAAGAGATAATCAAAGTAGACAACAAAGACGGGAAAATCCCGAATACGTTCAACAAGAATTGGAAAGAGATAATCAGAGTAGACAACAAAGGCGGGAAAATCTCGAATACGTTCAACAAGAATTGGAAAGAGATAATCACAGTAGACAACAAAGACGGGAAAATCCCAATTACGTTCAACAAGAATTGCAAAGAGATAATCAGAGTAGACAACAAAGACGGGAAAATCCCGATTACGTTCAACAAGAATTGCAAAGAGATAATCAGAGTAGACAACAAAGGCGGGAAAATCCTGAATACGTTCAACAAGAATTGGAAAGAGATAATCACAGTAGACAACAAAGACGGGAAAATCCCGAATACGTTCAACAAGAATTGCAAAGAGATAATCAGAGTAGACAACAAAGACGGGAAAATCCCGATTATGTTCAACAAGAATTGCAAAGAGATAATCAGAGTAGACAACAAAGGCGGGAAAATCCTGAATACGTTCAACAAGAATTGGAAAGAGATAATCAAAGTAGACAACAAAGGCGGGAAAATCCCGAATACGTTCAACAAGAATTGCAAAGAGATAATCAGAGTAGAAAACAAAGGCGGGAAAATCCCGATTACGTTCAACTAGAACTGCAAAGAGATAATCAGAGTAGACAACAAAGACTGGAAAATCCCGATTACGTTCAACTAGAATTGCAAAGAGATAATCACAGTAAACAACAAAGACGGGAAAATCCTGAATACGTTCAACAAGAATTGGAAAGAGATAATCAAAGTAGACAAATAAGACGGCACATTTAATCTTCTCTGTGAACATCTAAAACGAAAACGTAGTAAAGCCATACTTTGAGGTCAAGTAGTTCTGGCCAAAGTTTAGTGTCTTACTTGAAATGTTTACGTACCACTTCTCAATGAAAAGCTCTGCATTTAGCTGGTCATAGTTTAAGACCGTTGCACACGTTTATGCACCATTGCTAGTAGTTAACAACCTTATTATTTATCTTATATCTCGGTCATTAGCTTATGAATAAATTGGACAACAATTTGGTCATTTGTACAATTCTACCTCCACTATGCGGACGATTTACGTTGTTCTAAGGCCTATTTTCAAGGGCCCATAACGTAGCAACGAAGCACGTTAGACTAATGGTCCAAAGACATTTTTCACTCAGTTTGACCCAACGAACAACCTCCTTGATTTCTTCCAGACCTTTTAGAAACACCCTGTATATGCCTTATTCATAACATTGTTCATAATTGTGCCTCTTTTACAGAGTTTTGGAGCTCTATGAATACCATATTAATTTTAGAGCCTGTTGGGCATATAGTGGATTCCGAATTTTCAGATGACGACACGTTAGAGGAGTTAAATGTTGTACCTGATCCTTTTTGGAAGCGTAAAGGCTGTATGGCTTATTCGCTACAACTAGTAATCAACGCCATTATTAAAAACGACGCTGATGCCACTGCTTTTATTAAAATCATTAATGATATTATTGGCTTTTTTCGTAAATCACTTATTTGGACAGAAGAATTAAAGAAACGAACTGACGGTAGGGACTTAATTCCCCTTGTTGGAACTAGATGGAATGTTCTCTTTTACGCCATTGAGCGTATATCTGAGGTATATCTTAATAGGATCGTTATCTTCTTAAAAGGACGTTATCTTCTTTTGTTTTGAGTAGCTTCGTAAAACAGAATAGCCTCACAAACTCAGCAACTATGGCACATTGTGTTTTTCCAAGCTGCTTAATGATAATATATTGAACGTATGATTTTGCAACATGAAAGTCTCGTTTAATTAATTAGCCAAACATGATTGCTGCTGTCAAAGCCGTTATCATCAAGGCAAAGGAAGAAAAGGACCTTTCGATTGATTTTTCCTCTCTTCACACTGGCATGTTTGAAGAGGTTAAAAAAATACTGCATTTACTTAAACCTTTAAAGGACACAACAGATCGACTGCAATCTAACGGTATATTAGCACCTGAAATAATCGGGGAACTACTTCAGGCCTTCGACAAGGTCTACGAATGCCGAGCAATTCACTTTGACGAAATACTGTTTTGGACGTGGACTTTGTGACAAGCACGTTGCTAGATCCAAGGCAAAAGCTAGCACCATTTGATGGTAGCTATCCTAAAAAATGCAGATTTCAAATCTTTTTAATTTCGCTGAACACATTGCACATTTCATATTGTAACCCTCTGTATGATAATTTAACTAAGGGAGAAAGCTCCCGAGAGCCAAAAAAAAGAATAAAGACAACTTACTTTATATATCCAAATTAGAAGAATAATCTTCTAATACTTTAATGGTAATATTGAATATACAAAAAAAGGATAAACCCGACGGAACTATACTCTTGATAGTTAATTACAAAACTAGTGCTCCGTTCGAGAGCTGACTTCGGAATGAATTTAATACTGAGAAAAATCACAGTGATATTGCTAGGAGGAGGAGCATGTAGCATGGAGGTATAACACCCTGCCAGATCCAAGGAGTAGAACTCCAGGAATCTGGCAGCCATGCTACATCCCCCCCTCTTTGGGAACTCTTTTATACTATCAAAAATTTAAGTCATTAGAAAAAGAAAAAGGGTTACCCCGAGGAACCCGGAACATTTTGGCAGGGGTTTATCACAAGTTATCGCAATAATAATAATCCTTAGAATCAAGGTATCAAAAAAAAGAAAAAGGGCATTCTCCCTGGGGTTGATATTGTTTTCGTTTATTCAGGTGTTATGTTCTTGGATTTCTGCTCAGCCTCTTTCATTTTGGTTTCTAGACGGGATTGTCTGCGCGCTTCCCTCCGTTCTAAAGACGCTTTACTTCGTCTACCCGGGCAGTCTGAGACGGCGTGTTGTCCCATTTTTCGGCATCGATAACAAATCGATGTAGACCATATGAAAGGGTGTTTGGCACCCGGTACCCTCGAAGGGAGTAGTATCCTTGGAGGAACTTTAGGGGTCCACCCCATCGTCCCGAATCGTTCCCAATTTCGGTCGTCCTCGCTGTCTTCGTCATCAGCAGAATGAGCGGGAATCCCCTGGCATGGTGAAGATGCTACTTTCGGTTCCGGTTGGATATGCTGAGGAGGATGGCGAAGGAATCGTGTTAAAGACCAAGGGTCTTCTTCTCCCTGAGGAGGAGAGGCGGAAGGGTAAAACCCAGGGGACTGATCCGGGATGGAAATAGGGTCAGAAATCTGCTCCATTTCTTCTCTGGATTCTGCTAATATAAGGACATCCTCATCCTCTTCCTTAAACGGGCAGGAATCTGCTACATGGCCCTTTGTATAACAAGATGAGCACGAATCGGTTGAGTTGATGTATTTATTCGGGATATAGCAGTCGGTGGCCTCATGGCCGAATTCCTCGCAATTGCGGCATTGGATGAGGTTTTTTGTATCGCTTGGGCAATAGTTTTCCAAAATTTCTAGGGATTGCTCTGTTTTGCTCATTGGTTTAGGTTGGTTTCTTTTTTTCATTTTGAATTCCTTTGGAAGGGCGAATTCCCAGTTAGAAGCCATCTGTAATTATATAATGTTAATAGCGTCTCTTAGAGGCTTGGGAAATGAATTCCCATGGGAAAAAGGAGATTGGCTCTCGGGAGAAACAAAAATATTCCCTTTGTAGGTTCTTTATCTTATTATTATCAAGGTAAACCTGAACTTCATAAGGTGACCTTAACCTTTTATCATCAGGAGGTCGATAGTAGATATCTACTTCATTACCTCCGGGCTGAACCGTCGCCCTCTTACATACCTCTCGGCGCCACCCCAATTTAAAAGGTTCTAAATAAATGTCGGGTAGTGTAGCCCTATTTAGACGGGGAATTCTCATTGCTTCTGACAACGTGGTCGATGAACTGTCAGACGCACTCAGTGATTGGGATAGGGATTGAGGAATAGGTTCAGGGGTTGATACTTCTTCTGAGAGAGGAGATATCTGTTCATGTGGTGCTAGTTCTTCCGAAAAACCAGAAGAAGGAGAATGGTCTAACGCTTGTTCCGGTACTGTATGATCAGAAGACGTTGATTTATCCTCCGGCGTTAGAATTTCTTCCGAAAAACTGGACGTTGACTTATGTAGCCCTGGTTCCTCGACTGATTCTTGATCAGAAGGGGAAGCCTCCCCTGCCGCAGAAGGCGGACTATCGTTAGTAGGATGATCGAGCTGAAAAGCCCTCATATCGTGGTTAGTACGAAGGAGGAGAGGAGGGTCTTCAAAAGGGCCATGCCCGGTTCACTATCAGTGTCTGTAGGTTGATGTGAATCATCGTGAACTGCAGGAGGGATCAATTGATCCTCCGTTTGATCTTCTACGGTACGTGATGTCGAGGTTCGATGGACATCTGGAATAACAGGAATAATCGGTTGATTGGTTTCCTGACCGTCCTGGGGTGACGGTGACGTAGAAGATGATGATGTTTCAGATGACGTGGTTGAGGAAGTCTCTTCAGGGTGGTGGAGCGCTCTATCACCATCCGTAGAAGAACCAGGTTCAAGGTCATCGGCTATTTCTGATTGAGAAACTGGGGCAATTCCGGCGTTTTCGAAGACGGCGACATTCGTCCAGTAGAGTTTGAGATGCTCTAAGTTAACTTTCCCTATGTTCTGCCCTGAGTTAGCGTCTTCTAACTCGTAGACTACGGGAGAATGTTTTGCTACTATCTTAAAGGGACCTGCCCATTTAGGACCAAGCTTTTTCATAAGTTGCCCTGTCGTACTTGATAAAGGATGTGTTTCCATCCATACTAAAGTTCCTACCTCAAACTCTAAAGGGTCATGACGAAGGTCATAATACTTCTTTTGGTGAGCTTTAGCTAACTTAGACAATTCATTACTGAATGCTAATTGTTCCTTAAGAACCTTCAAAGCCTTACTACGACTAGGGTCATCTGGGTCCTGAATGGGTTCTTCAATATCTAAATCCCAAGGGAGACGTGGCTCCCGCCCTAAATTCAGAAAAAAGGAAGATCTTCCCGTAGTTTCATGGGGTGCGGAATTTATTGCGAATTGAAGATGGTCAAGGGATTCATCCCATCTATCATGGTGATTCCCTACATAGAATGATATTAATTCGCCTATTACTCTATTTACTCTCTCAGTGGGATTTCCCTTAGGAGTATAGGGGGTGGTAAACTTTGGGTTTATTTTAAAAGCTCTGCACGTCTGCAGCCAAAGTTTCGAGGTAAATTGTACCCCTCTATCACTAAGGATAGCTTTAGGAGCTCCCCACCTAGTGATAATAGATTTAAATGCCTGAACACAGGTCTTAGCAGTAATAGTTTTTAGTGGTATCATTTCCACGAATTTGGTCATATAATCGACGAAAACTATTAAATATTTATAATGGTGTCTACTTGAAGGGAAAGGTCCCATTATGTCGACACTAATTTGGTCCCAAGGACTGGTTATTTCTGAGGGTTGCATTAGCCCTGGCTTTTTCCTGTTTCTAGCCTTAAATTGTTGGCATAGTGAACACCCTCTAACATAATCCTGAACATCACTAATTACAGTGGGCCACCAATATCTATAAGTTACTTTACTAAGGGTCTTATCTTTGCCCCTGTGAGCTGATAAAGGGTGGTCGTGTAACAACCTCATAGCTTCTAGCCTTAACCGAGGAGGTAAATAAATCTTTTCAGGATGATTCCTGTACCACCGCCTCCTATATTTAATCCAAGCCCGTGCACGGTGAAATTTTTAGGGGGGACTTTATGTTGTATAGGAATGCCATTTTGTCCCAATAGGTGGCGGGATTTATCCGAGATTCGAAATAATGGTTGTGTTCGCACAATACATTTTCTTCGACTAGTTGGACAACCTTGACTAAAGTGATATGAGTATTTGATTATATTTCTCATATCATGATGATTAATTTGAAATAAGATTAAATTCAGTACATAGGCCTAGTAGGGGAAAATCTTGAAATTGAATAGGAAAAATTGGAATTTGAGATGCAAATTAGGGGAGGAAATAGGATTTAAATATTAAAATCATATGAATTATAGGAAAGTGATTAAAAAATTTTAGAATTATTGATTAGTGATTATAGGATTATTGATTTTTAAATTATAGGATTATTGATTATTAAATTATAGGATTATTGATTATTAAATTATAGGATTATTGATTATTAAATTATAGGATTATTGATTATTAAATTATAGGATTATTGATTATTAAATTATTGGATTATTGATTATTAAATTATAGGATTATTGATTATTAAATTATAGGATTATTGATTATTAAATTATAGGATTATTGATTATTAAATTACAGGATTATTGATAATTAAATTATAGGATTATTGATTATTAAATTATAGGATTATTGATTATTAAATTATAGGATTATTGATTATTAAATTATAGGATTATTGATTATTAAATTATAGGATTAATAATAATAAATGCTTTTATTGGATCAATCAATTAAGGCATAGCCTTGTTTACAATGATGTCCCGTCATTAAATTAACTTAAGTTAAGAATACTAAAAGAGTTTTTATATTTTATGAAATGTCTATTTTTATGTATTACAGGTTTGTGGTTATTGTTTAATTCAGTTTGTCAGAGATGTAGTTTCGCACCGCATTTTTAAATTGGGTTATTGATTTTAGCGATTTAACCTCATTGTCCAGTTTATTCCAACATGTTATACCTTGAAATTTGACACTTCTATCTCTGTTACGTGAGGTACAAGTTTCAGTGTAAAAGTTGAACTTATCTCCCCGAGTTCTCGAATCGGAACTGCTTTTTAGGAACCAGTTTGAAACATATTCTGGTACAATCGAGTTTTTGACCTTAAACATAAAAATTAACAGGTCTATAAAATAGTTAAAATCCGGTGTGTTTATTTGCGCGACTTCTCTGGCCAATGTCGCTGAAGAGTACTTGCGTTCATTTGAGATTAGTTTAGCACACTTATTATGAAGGGAATACAGCTAAGATTGGTTGGCCTTTGATGTATTATGGTAAAAAATGTTGCAATATTGCAGTATCGGTTTTATACAGGAATTGTAAAGTGTACGTAATGTCTCTGTGGGAAGATTATTCTGTAACGGTCTAAGTATCCAGAGACGAGTGTTTACCTTCTTAAGAACGTAGTCTACGTGATTTGACCAAGAAAGGAGCTCGTCAAGCCACAGACCCAAATATTTGTAGTGTGTTACTCTTTTTATTGACCCGTCACATAGTGAGGTTAGACAACTTGCTAGTTGTCTCATCTGCTTGTTCGGAGAGATTAGCATAAAGTTTGTTTTCTCGGTATTTAAGATCAGACCCTTTTTAAGTAGAGTTTCCTTAAATGATCTCAGATCATGTTCAGTGTCTTTAATTAACGTCTGCAGGTCCTTGTTTGATGAAATTAGGGCTGTGTCGTCAGCGTATTCTTTAGATTTAGATGATCTTAGGCATTTATGGTTATCAGACGTATATATATTGAAAAGAAGGGGACCCATAACACTACCCTGTGGGACCCCGTGTTTAACGGACCCTTTTTCCGAGTAATATTCGTTATGAAAGAGGACTTGTTGCCTATTTTGTAAATAGGATCTGAACCATTCGAGGACTTTATCGCGAATTCCTATGTTTTCGAGGTCCCTAAGCAGGTTGGCATGTATCACAGTGTCAAACGCTTTGGATAGGTCAATAAAGACTAGTATTACATAGTGGCCCTTTTGTAAATTTCCTAGTACTGTTTCAAATAGGTCAAAAATGCATGTGGAAGTGGAATGTCTTGTTCTGAACCCGCTTTGGTAAGGATATAAGATTTGATTTTCTTCGAGATAATCGTATACGTTTCTGTAAGCCAGTCTTTCACACAATAGGGATAGGGCTGGCAGGATTGAAATGGGGCGATAGTTTTTAAGATCTTTGACGTCCCCGGACTTGTAAATTGGAATGACTTTGGCCAGTTTCCATTGTGTTGGAAATTTTCCAGATGCCAAGACTAGGTTGATAATTTTCGCTACTATTTTAGCTATTATGGCAGCTAGCGCTTTAAGAAGTGCTGGGCTTAGATCATCAATCCCGCATGCCTTATTGGTGTCCATTTTTTTGAGCATGTTGAAAATTTCATTTTCAGTAACCGGTGGAAAATTCGATAGGGTTTTTACCTCAGTTTCTTCTTCAATATTTACGATTTTGTGATTTTGGGGGGTAGCATTTGGGAGGTTTTTATCTAGTAATTGTTCGGCTACGTTAATATAGTAGTCATTGAACGCGTTTACTATATCACTAGGGTCTTCTATTGTCCCGTTCCTATAGGTAACTTTAGCGATTAATTTTCGTTGTTTTTGTTTAAGAAATGGTTTTAGCGTCTTCCAGAAAGCTGCCGTAGATTTGCCTTTACTAAGGTTATTTTGAAAGTAGTTTGTTCTACTTTGGTGTATTAGACGGTTTACTAAATTTCTCTGCTTTCTATAGAGTTGAAGGTAGATTTCTTTTTTATCTGGGATTTTAGATTTAGTTTTATACATATCTCGCAACTTTCTCTTTCAAAAGTTTCTGGGCATAAGTCCTTGTTAGAAATTTATAAGATGCGATAAGTGTGCATCGGCATAAGTCTATGTTGTAAACTCATCGAGGGGATTATCACTAAAAACTATCTGTTCTTCGATTCGCCGGAATATTAGAATTACAGCATAAGTAAATTTATACGGTTATAATTTAATCACTGTTTAGAGTGGGGAATCGAGGGGCTATTCACTCTGATTTTATGCACGGTAAATCATTTAAGCATTGTAAAAGATAGCGCTATTCACTCATTAGGGTAAGGTATAGAGGGGTTATCCACTCATTAGGGTAGGGTATAGAGGGGCTATTCACTCGTACGATATGGCTACTATTACGAGCCCTTGGGCCGTCTTGTTAATATCGTTTCCCGAATTTCGGGAGGTCTTAACTCTTTTTCATTCCTCCCTTCACTTTGTTGTTCCTCTTGATTATTTTCTTGCTCATTTTGGTTTATTTCTTGTCCATTTTCGTTTTCAAAAATATCTGCATTTTCGTCTTGATGAGGGTAACTTGGGGGATCAAGCGTTTCCCTGGTAAATTTATGCTTATGTTTCACGTGTCGATGATAAGTTTTGATATTAGTGAAAGACCTTCCGCAATTGTCTAGTCCACAAACAATACTAAAGTTACGATCGTGAGAATGCTTATTTAGCATATGAGTTAAAAGTATCCCAAATGTTTTAGCAAAAAAGGTACATCTAACACAGCTAAATAAACCGGGTGACGCCATATTTCCTCGAAGAGTGGAGGAAAGGAGAAAATTTTAACTATATACACGTACCACTGGACCAGAGTTTTAGACTCCAAGATTTAACCGTGCATTTGTTAATTGACAGTAAAGTCTGTTCTACACAAGGTCACGATTAAATGGTTAGGCCCATGTACCGCATTTTTCTTATAGCCAAAAGATAAGCTTCACTTCTCAAGGTAAATTCCACGGCCCATTGTTTGTGTTCTGGGAAAAAAAGGGTCGGCGACGATGGGACGGGGACAATATTCCCCCCCCCAAACCAAAAACTTTCCATTTTACGTAGGCTGTCCCATAGGAAATGGAAAGTTTTTAGCTGCGGTGCGACTGTACCAGCATCAAGAAAAGAACGGGTAAGGTCACTCTATGGTACTAGCATAGATACCAGTAACCAGTATTCGAGAAAATCTCGGAAAGAGTGGATTTAGAGGAGCGGACAAAAACTATTTCGAATATTTGAAATTAAATCTGCGGAAATAGTCTTATAATTATTAACAAGGATGAAAATGGAACTTTGTTGTTGTTGTGTTTTGGAGAACAAAAAAAAAGAAAATTCGGATCAAAGATAACACATATTCAGCGTTTTTGGAACATTTAAAATGTGATGAAAACCTACAGGACTTCGTGGGTCCGGATAAAGTTTATCAGGTAATATCCTTTTTAGATATTCTTTAAGTATTAGGGCTTCCTGAATATTAAACTAGGTCAAACCAGATATGGTTTTCAGATATGTTCAACCAACAAAATTGTTATCCTATATGAAGTTTGCACGATGTATAGAAACTAATATAAGCCTTTTCTTTACGTTTAATTTTCACGAACAAGACTCCACGACGTTAATTATTAAATAGACTTTTGTATATAACTCTCTCTCTCTCTTTCTGGCTCCCTTTCTCTCTCTCTTTCTCGCTCTCTTCAGCGAGCCATCCCTTCTCAACAGGTATCTATAGGGAAGTTGTAGGAGCACCTGTCTGTTTTATCCCATATAGAGTTGGAAGGCAAAATGAATGTGATAGAGGAAGTTATCATATCACGTGAAACCTTCCTATATGCATAACCAATCCCTATTATAGTAGTATCATATCAATTTTATTAAGAGTAGAGTTGCCCGCATGTCTTCGATTATTTTAATATTAAAGGAAGCTGATACTCTTAGAGACAATAAAATTTAAAAACCGCTAAAATTGGTCATTATTAGGTCTATGATGAAGATTTTGAGGAATATGTGGACCTGGGTCAAACTAGCATTTTTAAAAGCAAAACTAAAGTCAAAGTGGTTTTAAAAGTAAATATTTGAAATATTAAAGGGAAACTAACCCTGAATATAAAATGGTGATAATTATTTTAAGTCAAAATTATAGCTTTTCTAATTAAAATATGTTTAAATATAGAAAAAACGATTAAATGAGGACCCAGAATATTCAACAGAAAAAAGGTCAAGAAATGACCAGATAGATGCCACATCGACGTCGAACGCAGGCGAAAATGAAAATGAACCTCAATTGATTACCTGTTTAGTGCAGTTTTAATGCAATGAATTACATCAATATACTCAATTTTAATTTATCATTAATCTATGAATAATCCTAAGAGTTTGAGTAAACTTTTTCAACTTATGGTTTTACTGTAAATAATTGACTTTTTACATTTAAAAATGTTATTATTATTGCAAACTGCAAAGGATCAAGATTATCTTTTTTATAGAATTATCTTACTAAATTGAAAATACTATAGGGTTGCTGAAAATCTTAGAGAAGATATTGGCAGCTGTTCAAGAACGACATTTGCTTTGACATACTCCCTTCCGGATTTGCCAGAAATGTTTGTTAGTGCTGACAAATACCAGGGTCTTTCCCCTCAGGTTAAAATCACAATGAACAAAGAGCTTTTAAGCATTTTATTCAGTGATTTAATCAAGAGATATGGTTTGAAAGTATAACGTTTTGAAGATATAGAAATTTTACTTGATGAACTTGTATATTTACAAATACCCTTCAGGTATCCATATCACAAAATTGTTGCAGAAAAATTAATCATGAAATACCCACACTTAAGAACACAACCAGGAGAATGGCATGTATTAATCTTTATTGATTTTAATAGATTAAATTTTGTGATATCGCAGTGTACTCCAAATAACTTGTACAAGTACTGAAATTTCTTATTGTGAATTTCAATTACCATTTATTTAATGAAGTTTTAGCAGGTTAATCATGTTTGTAAAATAATATTACAGGAAATGTGGTACCAAATGCTGCGATCCAAATTCAAAAATTTTAGACAAAATTTGACAAATATAACCATTGTAGCGGATAACAAAAAAAATATGGAAAGGAGTCCTACAAAAAAGTACAGACATCTTGTCCTGGTTCAGATATCAACGTCATAGTAAACGTACAAAGAGTTCAGGTGATTATACATTCATATTCTATTTATCCATGATAGTCTAGCAGCATGAATCTATACAATATAGGTTCATGCTAGCAGTATGAGTTCAAATTCCAAAGCAAAAAACGTAAACCTAGGTTTTACCCGAATTTAAGATTTTTATATTACTTTGAAGCTTGGGTCCAAGTAAGAAAAAATTAAAACAGTGAGCAACAGTAAAAACATTTTTCGTTGCTTTACCGAGTTTAGTCATGTATCGCAGCTAAGCCTATTTATCTCTTAAATTTAAAAAGTATTTCCAATTATTTATTTGTACAATTTTTGCTTTTAAATTTGCCTTATATTATTACGATTAAGAATCGATAAATAATAAAGGTTTGTCAGATTTCATCTCGCACATATCCTTATTAAAGGGAGGATTAAGTAATGAAACGAGTTGCTTTTATTTGATAAAATTAGCTATTACAAGCCCTAAGATATTAATAGAACTTAAAGGAACATTCCAAAATTAAGTTTTAAAGTCCTCCATTTTCGCCTAATTTAAAATAATTTCAAACGCGCTCGTTCAATCGTGTATTGTCCCGCAAAGTGCGCGGCGCCCATGAGAAAAACCAACCATCGTGTGCTAAAGATTTTGCGGTACAATACGCGTTTGAAAAGCATAATATCGAGGAGGCTCTTTTTTATTGAGGACTGCAAAGATTAACGGGGATATTCCAGTAAGTTAAAATGGCTTTGGACTTCTAATAAAATAAAAGCAGCTTGTTTCGTTACTTCATCATCCCTTTAAAGGGATGCAAAAGTACCTATGTAAAGGCAAAATATTCCGATCTGAACTTAGGTCAAATTTGGCTCGGAAATTTTTTTGTATTAGGTAGTTTCATGTAACAGTTACTATATCAATTCTCTTTATTTGAAGCTTGCTGATGTGGAATCTTTTGAAGATGATAATGATAACATCGCCGCTCATAAATCAATAATGATCAATGAATTAAAAAAAAAGAAATAGACTGGGAGAAGATTGATACAAAAATGGATAAAACTATGTCTGATAGAAGAGAAGTTCTAAAAGCAGAGGGTACTTCTGTGGATAAGGTGTTGAAAGAGTACCCAGCGCTTTCCAATGCTCAACAAGTATGAACTTTGAATATGATCTGTAAATAAAGAATAGACAGAGGAGTAGATGGTGAAGTTTTCACTTGGAATTTTCACTCCTATTTCCGATTGAGGGAAAATCCCAAGCCTTCAACTCCTCTTCTTTCTATTCTCTATGGATTGATCAAGTCAATGCACTTTATCATTTAATTTTTAATTAAAGATATCCTTGGAATTTGAGAGAATAACAAAGATAAACATTGAGAAAAAACTGGATGAAATGTTAAAAAAATACTCAGAAAAAATTTGGGTTTTGGCAAAAAAAGAAGTGGTTAATTTGAAAGCGGAAATTCTAGACCAGATAAAAAAGGAAGAGGACCCTGAATCCATGCAAAGTAATTTGATTCAATAGTACGGAAATTCTACTATAACAATAATAATTTTCCTTTCCTTTCTTATTCTACAGGGCCGGTAGGCCCTTGTAGATATGACTTGATACTCTTCTTTAACGTTAAAGCAAAATTCACATGCTTTTTCCAATTTTCCTCTGGAGATTAACATGGGGTTTTTCGTGATATTTAACCACCTCTAACTGAAAAACTACAGCGAAGTTACTTTTCGGAATACTCTTAATTTAACAATTAAGTATTCAGGGTGTGCGATCGGCTAGTTTAATCAGAAAAAATTAAGTCTAAGTATGTTAATTTTAGTTAATTACAGAAGTACTTGTTTCGACCATCGTGATTGGACATAATAATAATGCTAGAGCTCTTCGAAAACTCAGATTAACCAAGTATCCATTGTGTAGTGGTTATCACGTCCGCTTTACACTCGGAAGGTCCCAGGTTCGAGCCCTGGTAGATACATGACTTGACTATCGTTATTGGACACAATAATAAGCTAGATCTCCTCGGAATCTCAGTATTACCTGGTATGTGTAGTGTAGTGGTTATCTCGTCCGCCTAGATACATTTTTTGACCATCGTAATTGGACATAATAATAAGCGGTAAAGAAAACATAATTACTCAAAATTTAATTACATTAAGACTGAAGCGACAGATATTATATAAAAACGTCTTGGTTTGGACCAAGGCCGAAAAAACAAACGATATGTGTAAGGTTTATCAATTGACTGAAGTTTCAGATATTGAAATTTTTTCTAGTTATTTTTATACACTCAATCCTTAATCAATATTTAATTCAATCAACTGATTTTACTGTTAATCGACCTAGTCCCTCTAAATTAATTGAAAAAATTACATATCTACGCTTTTTCAAGAACAATTACATTTTCCGAAAACATTTTATCATGAAATTAATTATTTTGAAGGGATTTCGTGTCGATGCTCACTAACTTGTGAGCATCTTGACCGACATAGTTTTAATTGTTGCTGGCTTGACAAATTTTCAAGTTTGCACCAAAAGAAGTTTAAATCTGTTTTAAGTTGTTGATAAGACTGTCGTTTAGAGTGAATGTCGTCTACTTAAGACAAAGCAACAAAGTTTATCCTGTGTAGTAAAGGGTAAAGATCACATGAACAGAAATACTTCTCAGATTTGTTATATTCATTTCCCGCGGAAATAATATGGTTAAACACATCATTCATTACTAGTTATGCCAAGAAGGTCACATTTAACTCCGACACCCCCTCCCTTCCTCTATTTTCCCAATATATGGCATTTTATAATCACCAGTGGTTTCAGTGTATGGGTCATCTGAGCTGTCGCAACACGCTCAGCCAATATTACCATAGACTGAGTTATGACCAAGAAATTCTTAAGTACGGAAAAGGAAGTTCCAGTGCAACTTTACCATCAAAGAGGCGACAATAGAAATGTAGCATTTCGATATACGAAATTAAATGTAAGAATTCGCGCAACACCCTTGTTTGACATCCACGATCAAATATTTACATTTTCCATTCAAGTTATGCCAAAGTTCGCTTGCTTTTTTTAGACATCCAGTAGAACCTTTCAAATATTCAATACTGTATCCTCAAGATGATAAATTAATTTCATGATAAAATGTTTTCGGAAAATGTAATTGTTCTTGAAAAAGCGTAGATATGTAATTTTTTCAATTAATTTAGAGGGACTAGGTCGATTAACAGTAAAATCAGTTGATTGAATTAAATATTGATTAAGGATTGAGTGTATAAAAATAACTAGAAAAAATTTCAATATCTGAAACTTCAGTCAATTGATAAACCTTACACATATCGTTTGTTTTTTCGGCCTTGGTCCAAACCAAGACGTTTTTATATAATTCTTATAGGTCTCAAGAGGTCACTTTAAATTTTGCAAATTCCCACCAGATTTAAGGAAAACCATGAAAAGTTTTTTTTCCCCAATGGCGACTCTTCCCGATACCCGAAAACGCCAGTCCTTGTTTTTTCGGGAAGCAAGATTCTAATAAATACAGACTACGAACTGTACATTGATCGTACCAAAGTGGCTGAGGCTTCCGACTTTCCGACTGCAATGATGATACTCATCGCAAGCTATTGGATTCAATACCCAGATGAATTATTTAAAACTTATAGTTTTATTGAATCGTGCTTTTTGGAATTAAACTTGACGAAATGTGCTGCGCCACTTAAAAGACTCATAACAACTCTCAAAAAATGAACTTCCTAAAAAATTTCACTAAAATGATTCGCAGTGCAAAAACAAATCAAAATTCACATCTTCACCTTGTTTTTTCTAGCCAGGAAAGTGAATACTTAAACTGTAACTGTAAATTTCAGTAAATATGAATGGTAGAAATCAAAATAAATTTCCTCTTGAAACATAATTTCTGTAATTTTTCTAAACTTAATTGAATATCTACATTTCGGAGCTAGTTATCAGGATAATGTGAAAAGTTTCCGAGAGAAAATAATTATAATGTTTATTTTTTTTATTTCCCCGGACAATTAATATTATTAAAGGGTGTGTGAAAATAATGCAATGGGTTCGATATTTGCAGAAAAACCCAGCTTGTTTTTTGAAAGTTTCGAACTTCTCTCCTATTATAAGCGCAGTTCGGTTTTTTTCCATCCATAGTAACATTACCTCTACAGAGGGTCCTCTCTCTTTTTTTTTGGCTTTGTTGTATTGAATACAGAAAACGCGGGAACGGGGACTTTTTTTAGTCGAAGAAGAAATTCAGTAGAAGAAGGATGCTACCCTTTTTTTTGTAAACGCATTGAAATTATCTTTTCGTTTTTTTGGAATTAAAACTGTTTATTATTAAACCTAGCATTATTTATCTCTGAAAACTTTATGGTGCAGAAAACTCGGGGATATCCTTTAGATTAGGCGGAATTAAATTGCGTAATTAAATATATTTAAAACGAACGAAGGCGCGACTTAATTAGGATACCTTTTGAACGAGAATAAACACAAGAAGGTACTATGGCGGATAAACAGAATAACCAAGAACAATTTTATGAAGATGAAGGACTCAAACGATTAGCAAAGAAGAGAGCCGCGGCCAGGGGGCAAGTTACAAGAATTTTAAATAAATTCAAGGACGAAAGGGATCAACCAAACGGGCCGGACAAAGAAAAATTACGAGCATGGCTTCAACAAATAAAGGAGAAAGGAAAAGCCCTCGTAGAAATGGACGAATATATCCAAAACTCGATAGATGTTGAAGACATGGAGGAAGACATCTATAAATCCGAAGAAGTTCAAGAAGCAATTTTAATTGCTACATACAAGATAGAAGAATTCCTTAAACCGACCCAAGACTCCTTATCAGCTGCTCAGTCAGATTCAACAATCATCCAAACAGGACAAAGCAACGTGATATCAAATCCCATCCAAACTACTTTCCCATTGACGGTAAATACACCACCTTTCGTATCAAATCAAAATCAACCAATACCCCCACAAGAAGAGAGCCGTCACGTCACAAATAGCCTAGTAAATTTGAACCAAGTCACAAACCTTCCGAAACTCGAAATACCTAAATTTGATGGTGACGAAGATAAATGGACAAATTTTTGGTTCTTATATGAGGTAGCAATTCACAACAATGAAGGACTGCATCCAGTTAACAAGTTTTGCTACCTCAGATCGTATCTGGAGGGAATCGCGGCAAACGTCATTAGAGGCCTAGATTTAGGTGAAGAAAATTACTATCACGCTATTGACTTATTAAAGGGCCGTTTCGGAAGCAAGGAATCTAGAGTGAGAACTCATATCAATAATTTAAGGCATTTGGAGTCGATTGAAAATCCGAGAGATGTGACGGGGCTGAGAAGATTTTTTGATAAGTGTGAAGTGGAGGTGAAAAGCTTGCAATCGTTAGGAGTAGCCGAATCGAAGAATTACGGAACTATTTTATGTCCAATGCTTTTGGATAAATTACCAGAGGACATTAGTTTGGAGTACACACGAAGATACGACAACGACAGTAGCCTAGATTTGCTATGTTTACTGGAATTCTTAAGGAAAGAGGTACAGAGTAGGGAACGAGCGCGATCGTTTAAAAGCCCGGACGCCTTAACTAAAGCTAATGAAGGAGGAACCAAGAAAGGCGACCCGCAGCCCCAAAGGCAAAAATTTAGCAGCGCGGGAAATTCAAATTGGAAACGTTCGGAGCCAACACGAACCGAGTATGGAAATAAACAACCAAACCGGTTCTCAGCCGCTAGCTTAACTACAAGCACGGAGTCCGCGTGTCTCTTTTGTCAAAGAAATCACAAGAGCGAAGCCTGTCCGAAGGTAACAGAAGTCGAAGAAAGGAAGGGAATCTTGAGAAAATTGGGCCGTTGCTACGTATGCGTCAGCGGACGCCACCTAGCGAGAACTTGTAAGGTAAAATTAAAATGCGAGAAATGCGAAAGAAGGCATCACACGGCTGTATGTGAAGATTCAGAAGGAGAGAAAAAAGGGGAAACCACCCCCAATTCCGTAGGCAACGAAACGGCTAACAATGCCGTCGGTTCGAACGAGGGAGAATGGTCCTCCTCCGTTCTCTTGCAAACGGCTAAGGCGAAAGCGGAGGGGGGATCACAACCTCAAGAAGTAAGACTCTTGATTGACAGCGGAAGTCACCGGACGTTCATTCTAGAAACGTTATCAAGAAAATTGGATCTTCCGGTAGTGGGAGAAATTGACCTAGAGTTACACACTTTCGGAGGGAAGGAGGCAAAAAGGGTTAGATGCAAAAAGGTGGAAGTTGTCTTACGCATCTTAAGGGACGCAAACAAATGGATAAAGGTTGTAGCCCTGGAAACCCCCACGATTAACACAGCAGTGTTCAACGTTCCTGGGGAAGAAATAAAGAAGGCGCTTGAGAATAAAAATCTACCCATGGCCGATAGTCCCAATTACCACAAGACTAGAGAAGAAGGACTATCAATTCTAATTGGATCTGATTTCTATTGGAGAGTCATAACTGGACGAATCGAGAAATTAAACGGAAACGGATTAACCGCTTTAGAGAGTACTTTCGGTTGGATTGTACAAGGACCGATGGAAATCTCCAATCAAGATAACCAAGTTGGAATTGGCACAGTTTGTGTTAACTCCATCGGTATTGAAATTCCAGAACAAGAAGAAATTTCCAGAGAATTAAGAAGATTCTGGGAATTAGAATCAATGGGAATCCGAGACCCGAGTACAGAAGCAAAACCCATGGATGAAGAAGCGATCAAGGTTTTTAATGAATCTGTCCAGATAGAAGACGGGCGTTACTGCGTAAAGCTTCCGTGGTCAAAACCCCAAGAAGAATTATCTCTCAATTATTTGGCCTCTAAGCGCAGACTTCTCAACCTGATACCACAATTCAAGAATAACCCAGAGCTTTTCTTCGAATACCGGAAAACCTTCAACTATTATTTAGAGGAAGGCATTGTGGAGCCAGTTTTTGAGAAGTCAGAAGAAGGGCCGATTAGCTACCTACCTCATAGGCCGGTAGTTGACATGGAAAGAGAAACTACGAAGGTCAGGATTGTCTTTGACGGCTCAGCCCGTGAAAGGGGAAAAGCTTCCCTAAATGAATGTGTCCCCACAGGCCCTCACCTTAACCCAGACCTCTTGGACGTACTGGTTAAGTTCCGGTTACATCGTGTTGTAATCACAGCGGACATCGAGAAGGCCTTCCTTCAAATCAAGATTCACAACGAAGATAGGAATGCTGTCAGATTCCTGTGGTTCCAAGAACCCGTTGAGTTGGAGGGACCATGGAAGATTATAGAATTGCGATTCACGCGCGTGCTTTTTGGAGTCTCAGCCAGCCCATTTTTACTGGCGAAGACTATACGATACCATGCAGGAAAGTACTCCAATCAGTACCCTGAAACCAGCCAGGTAATTGGCCGAGATACGTTTGCGGATGATTTATTATCGGGAGAAGAAAGCGAGGAGAAGGCTTATACAATAGCCAAAGAAGCAAGAGAAATTTTCCAAGCGGCGAAAATGAATTTAAGGAAATTTCAGACTAACTCCTCGAGATTACGCGAACGCTTAAGGATGGAAGAATTTGACGTTTCGTCACTAGAAGATAGCCCTATCAGAAAAGTACTGGGACTTCCGTGGAATCCAGCAACAGACGACTTTAGTTATGAAGTTTTTGGTATAATCCAATCATTACCCACCCTCGAAGATACGAAGCGCAGCGTACTGAAAATATCAGCCAAGTTATTTGATCCCTTGGGTCTGATTTCGCCCTTTGTCGTGAAAATCAAGATGCTTTTCCAAAGAATCTGGCAAAGGGGAGTCGATTGGGATGATCCTTTACCGGAAGAATTAGCCCAGGAATGGCATGAATGGTGCGCAGACTTGGAGAATATGGGGAAAATAACTATTCCTAGATTTTACGGGCCCAATAGAGACGAGGAAGTAGTACAATGCCAATTACATTGTTTTTCGGACGCCAGCGAGAGGGCCTACGGGGCTGTCTTGTATGTTCGATACGTAACCGAGACAGGGAAGATACACGTCTCTATGGTGGCCTCGAAGACACGAGTAGCGCCAATTAAGAAGGTGACTCTACCCCGATTAGAATTGCTTGGGGCATTAATCGGCGCGCGATTGACCACTCGGTTGAGGAAGATGTTTACTATACAAGAAGCCGATATCTACTACTGGAGCGATTCCACCATAACCATCAGTTGGATACGGGGTTCTCCTGAAGACTGGAAACCATTCGTTTCCAACCGAGTCTCAGAGATTCAAACGTTGACGGAACCCCACTCTTGGAACCACTGTACAGGGAAGGAAAACCCCGCTGATGTGTTAAGTAGGGGACAAGGAATAGGAAGACTTCAAGATAACACCACCTGGTGGCACGGACCTTCTTGGTTAAGTCAAGCAAGAGAATTCTGGTTAAAGGAATCTATAGAACCCGATCAAGAGAAAATAGATGAAGAAAGAAGAGTTACACGGCAAACAATAGCCGAAAACTATGTAGGAGTCAAAACGAAATCAGAACCCCTACTCAACCTAAATAAATACGAAGAAGTACGAAAATTGGTCAGAGTAACGGCATGGGTAAAGCGTTACACTCCTACCGCTATGAAGAATAAAACAAAAAGCGATTTTTTGACCACAGAAGAATTGTGGCAAGCCAAACTCTATTGGATCAAATTAGTCCAGAGGGAAAACTTTGAAGAAGAGTATCTTGCAATTAAAAATAAGGAAGAACTACCACTGAAATCAAAAATCGCGCAATGGAAACCCTTTCTAGACGAGGATGACGTCATACGAATAGGAGGAAGACTGCAAGAGTCCGAATTCTCCTTCGAGACCAAGCATCCTATTCTTCTCCCGAACGACCACCGATTTACCCACATGATTATTATGCATGCCCACCAAGAAGTCATGCATACGGGTACAGCCGCCACCCTCACGCAGCTGAGGGAAATGTATTGGGTACCGAAGGCCAGACAGACCCCAAAAAGGGTCCTACGTGATTGTCTCATTTGCAAGAAGTGGGGAGTAAAACCGATGGACGTAGAATGGGCTCCCCTCCCCAAAGACAGAGTTAAAGAATCCTCGCCCTTTATGATAACCGGGGTCGATTTCGCGGGTCCTATTTACATTAAAGGATTAGAAGGAAAGGGAGAGAAGGCGTACATAGCCTTGTTCACCTGTGGAACCACGAGAGCCATACATTTAGAGTTGGTTTCCAATTTATCCACGGAATGTTTCCTGCTGGCATTTAGACGGTTTGTGTCCAGAAGAGGTCTGATCCACACGATATATTCGGACAATGCCAAAACATTCCAGAAGGCAAACCGAGAGCTAATAGCCGTTTGGAAGCATTTAAACAAAAAGAAGATTGGAGAATTTCTAGGGTCACGGGGTGTCCAGTGGAAATTTATCAATGAACGAGCGCCCTGGTATGGGGGATTTTACGAGCGTCTTGTTAAATCTGTCAAAATGGCTTTGAAGAAGACTTTGGGGAATGCTTTCCTCAACTTTGAAGAAATGGTAACGGTGTTGACAGAAACCGAGGCAACTATCAATAGTAGACCAATCACCTATTTGAATGACGATTCTACTGATCCGGAACCTCTCACACCTGGGAATTTCCTTATTGGAAGACGATTGACCTCTATTCCTCAACCTTCTACGATCTTAGACAACAGATCCAGTGACTTGCGTAAACGATGGAAATACCAACAGACGATCCTGAATCGCTTATGGCAGAGGTGGAATCATGAGTACCTGCTCGAGTTGAAGACAGCTCATGAAGTTCATCGCGTGAAAACGGGTCGTGAAATTCGGTCGGGAGATGTAGTTCTCATCTCAGACGAGAAGTTAGCTAGGCAACAGTGGAGGCTCGCGCGGGTCCTTGAAGTTCATGTTGGTCGCGACGGACGTATTCGATCGTGCTCCTTGAAATTACCCTCGGGAATGATTATTAGAAGAGCTATTAAGATGTTGTGTTTATTAGAAGCTAACGATTAAGTTTAAGAATGAATTAAATTGGTTATGAGCAAGCTCATGGCCCGGGAGTGCAGAAAAACCCAGCTTGTTTTTTGAAAGTTTCGAACTCCTCTCCTATTATAAGCGCAGTTCGGTTTTTTTCCATCCATAGTAACATTACCTCTACAGAGGGTCCTCTCTCTTTTTTTTTGGGCTTTGTTGTATTGAATACAGAAAACGCGGGAACGGGGACTTTTTTTAGTCGAAGAAGAAATTCACTAGAAGAAGGATGCTACCCTTTTTTTTGTAACTGCGTTGAAATTATCTTTTCGTTTTTTTGGAATTAAAACTGTTTATTATTAAACCTAGCATTATTTATCTCTGAAAACTTTAATATTAAACCCGCATTGGTTTAAAAATGTACGGGTTAGGTTCTGTATCAATACCATAATGGGTTTTGGACTAGATGGGAATGGGAAAAATATTAAACCTGCTGTGCTAAGGTTCTAAACCTGCTTTGGTTTGGAAACGTACCGACATAGTTCTGAACTATAACCATAAAGGGTTTAACAGTAGATTGAAAAAGGTAAGGTTCTAAACCTGCTTTGGTTTAAGAGCCTACCGACAAAGTTCTAAACTATAACGATGAAGGGTTTACCACTAGATACAAAACGGTAAAGTTCTAAACCCTCTTTGATTTGAAAACGTACCGACAAAGTTCTGTACTATAACCATAAAGGGTTTAAGAGTAGATTGAAAAAGGCAAGGTTCTAAACCTGCTTTCTTCTGAAAACGTACCCGTTATGCTCTGACTTTAAACCATAAAGGGTTTAACACTAGGTTGGAAAAGGTAAAGTTCTAAACCCGCTTTGGTTTGAAAACGTACCCACAAAGTTCTGAACTATAACCATAAAGGGTTTAAGACTAGATTGAAAACGGTAAAGTTCTAAACCCGCTTTGGTTTGAAAACGTACCGCCAAAGTTCTGAAATATTACCATAAAGGGTTTAAGACTAGATTACAAAGGGATTAATATTAATCCCGCTATGGTTTAAACACGTTCCATACACGTTCTGAATTTAAACCAACTAAGGGATCAACAAAAGACCCGACATGGGTCGAATATCTAGCCTGTAATGGTAAATAAACAAACCAGGAGTGTTCTAAATTTAAACCGTCAAGGGGTTTAATAAAATAGTCCTTAAACCCTTCAGGCACTGAAACTAAACCACTGATGGACTGGTTTTCGGACAACTTTGACCAAACCCTTTGGGGTTTATTCACAGACCATTATTTCTCACTGTGTAGGGTACAATTTAACTAGTTGCATTTAAATAATCACTAAATTACTTCTGCAAAACTCGGGTCCGTCCGGGATATGAACCCAGGACCACTCGCACCCAAAGCGAGTATCATACCCCTAGACCAAAGGGACTGTATGACACTGAAACATGCTAAACTCATAGGCCTACAATTCTACTATTTGTGTTTAAATAGTCAATTACTTCTGCAAAACTCGGGTCCGTCCGGGATATGAACCCAGGACCACTCGCACCCAAAGCGAGTATCATACCCCTAGACCAAAGGGACTGTATGACACTGAAACATGCTAAACTCATAGGCCTACAATTCTACTATTTGTGTTTAAATAGTCAATTACTTCTGCAAAACTCGGGTCCGTCCAGGATATGAACCCAGGACCACTCGCACCCAAAGCGAGTATCATACCCCTAGACCAAAGGGACTGTATGACACTGAAACATGCTAAACTCATAGGCCTACAATTCTACTATTTGTGTTTAAATAGTCAATTACTTCTGCAAAAACTCGGGTCCGTCCGGGATTTGAACCCGTGACCACTCACACCCGAAGCGATTATCATACCCCTAGACCAACGGACCATGTATGTAACTGAATCATGCTCAACTCATAGGACTACCCTGTCAATAGTTGCAATTAAATAGTCACTAAATTCCTTCTGCAAAAATCGGGTCCGTCCGGGATATGAACCCAGGACTACTCGCACCCAAAGCGAGTATCACACCCCTAGACCAACGGGACTGTATGATACTGAAACATGCTTAACTCATAGGCCTATAATTTAACTAGTTGTATTTAAATAGTCGCTAAATTACTTCTGCAAAACTCGGGTCCGTCCGGGATATGAACCCAGGACCACTCGCACCCAAAGCGAGTATCATACCCCTAGACCAAAGGGACTGTATGACACTGAAACATGCTAAACTCATAGGCCTACAATTCTACTATTTGTGTTTAAATAGTCAATTACTTCTGCAAAAACTCGGGTCCGTCCGGGATTTGAACCCGTGACCACTCGCACCCGAAGCGATTATCATACCCCTAGACCAACGGACCATGTATGTAACTGAATCATGCTCAACTCATAGGACTACCCTGTCAATAGTTGCAATTAAATAGTCACTAAATTCCTTCTGCAAAAATCGGGTCCGTCCGGGATATGAACCCAGGACTACTCGCACCCAAAGCGAGTATCACACCCCTAGACCAACGGGACAGTATGATACTGAAACATGCTTAACTCATAGGCCTATAATTTAACTAGTTGTATTTAAATAGTCGCTAAATTACTTCTGCAAAACTCGGGTCCGTCCGGGATTTGAACCCGGGACCACTCCCACCCAAAGCGAGTATCATACCCCTTGACCATCGGGCCATGTATGTAACTGAAACATGCTCAACTCGTAGGGTACAATTTAACTAGTTGCATTTAAATAGTCACCAAATTTCTTCTGCAAAACTCGGGTCCGTCAGGGATTTGAACCCGGGACCACTAGCACCCAAAGCGAGTATCATACCCCTAGACCATCGGGCAATGTATGTAACTGAAACATGCTCGACTCAAAGACTACCATGTCAATAGATGCATTTAAATAGTCACTAAATTTCTTCTGCAAGAATCGGGTCCGTCCGGGATTTGAACCCGGGACCACTCGCACCCAAAGCGAGTATCATACCCCTAGACCAACGGACCATGTATGTAACTGAATCATGCTCAACTCATAGGACTACCCTGTCAATAGTTGCATTTAAATGGTCACTAAATTACTTCTGCAAAACTCGGGTCCGTCCGGGATATGAACCCAGGACCACTCGCACCCAAAGCGAGTATCATACCCCTAGACCAACGGGACTGTATGACACTGAAACATGCTAAACTCATAGGCCTACAATTTTACTATTTGTGTTTAAATAGTCAATTACTTCTGCAAAAACTCGGGTCCGTCCGGGATTTGAACCCGTGACCACTCACACCCGAAGCGATTATCATACCCCTAGACCAACGGACCATGTATGTAACTGAATCATGCTCAACTCATAGGACTACCCTGTCAATAGTTGCAATTAAATAGTCACTAAATTCCTTCTGCAAAAATCGGGTCCGTCCGGGATTTGAACCCGGGACCACTCGCACTTAAAGCGATTATCATACCCCTAGACCAACGGACCATGTATGTAACTGAATCATGCTCGACTCATAGGACTACCCTGTCAATAGTTGCATTTAAATAGTCTCTAAATTACTTCTGCAAAAACTCGGGGCTGTCCGGGATTTGAACCCGGGACCACTCACACCCGAAGGGAGTATCATACCCCTAGACCAACGGACCAAGTATGAAACTATAACATGCTCAACTCGTAGGGTACAATTTAACTAGTTGCATTTAAATAGTCACTAAATTACTTCTGCAAAACTCGGGTCCGTCCGGGATATGAACCCAGGACCAATCGCACCCAAAGCGAGTATCATACCCCTAGACCAACGGGACTGTATGACACTGAAACATGCTTAACTCATAGGCCTATAATTTAACTAGTTGTATTTAAATAGTCGCTAAATTCCTTCTGCAAAACTCGGGTCCGTCCGGGATTTGAACCCGGGACCACTCCCACCCAAAGCAAGTATCATACCCCTTGACCATCGGGACATGTATGTAACTGAAACATGCTCGACTCAAAGACTACCATTTCAGTAGTTGCATTTAAATAGTCACTAAATTACTTCTGTAAAACTCGGGTCCGTCCGGGATTTGAACCCGGGACCACTCGCACCCAAAGCGAGTATCATACCCCTAGACCATCGGGCCATGTATGTAACCGAAACATGCTCGACTCAAAGACTACCATTTCAGTAGTTGCATTTAAATAGTCACTTAATTTCTTCTGCAAAAATCGGGTCCGTCCGGGATTTGGACCCGGGACCACTCGCACCCAAAGCGAGTATCATACCCCTAGACCAACGGACCATGTATGAAACTGAAACATGCTCAACTCGTAGGACTACCCTGTCAATAGTTGCGATTAATTAGTCACTAAATTCCTTCTACAAAGACTAGGGTCCGTCCGGGATTTGAACCCGGGACCACTCACACCCGAAGCGAGTATCATACCCCTAGACCAACGGACCATGTATGTAACTGAATCATGCTCAACTCAAAGGACTACCCTGTCAATAGTTGCAATTAAATAGTCACTAAATTCCTTCTGCAAAAATCGGGTCCGTCCGGGATTTGAAACCGGGACAACTCGCACCCAAAGCGAGTATCATACCCCTCGACCAACGGGACTGTATGACACTGAAACATGCTTAACTCATAGGCCTATAATTTAACTAGTTGTATTTAAATAGTCGCTAAATTACTTCTGCAAAAACTCGGGTCCGTCCGGGATTTAAACCCGGGGCCACTCACACCCGAAGCGAGTATCATACCCCTAGACCAACGGACCATGTATGTAACTGAAACATGCTCAACTCATAGGACTACCCTGTCAATAGTTGCGATTAAATAGTCACTAAATTACTTCTGCAAAACTCGAGTCCGTCCGGGATATGAACCCGGGACAACTAGCACCCAAAGCGAGTATCATACCCCTAGACCATCGGGCCATGTATGTAACTGAAACATGCTCGACTCAAAGACTACCATGTCAATAGTTGCGATTAAATAGTCACTAAATTACTTCTACAAAGACTAGGGTCCGTCCGGGATTTGAACCCGGGACCACTCACACCCGAAGCGAGTATCATACCCCTAGACCAACGGACCATGTATGTAACGGAATCATGCTCAACTCATAGGACTACCCTGTTAATAGTTGCAATTAAATAGTCACTGAATTCCTTCTGCAAAAATCGGGTCCGTCCGGGATTTGAACCCGGGACCACTCTCACTTAAAGCGAGTATCATACCCCTAGACCATCGGGCCATGTATGTAACTGAAACATGCTCAACTCGTAGGACTACCCTGTCAATAGTTGCGATTAAATAGTCACTAAATTCCTTCTACAAAGACTAGGGTCCGTCCGGGATTTGAACCCGGGACCACTCGCACCCAAAGCGAGTATCATACCCCTAGACCATCGGGCCATGTATGTAACTGAAACATGCTCGACTCAAAGACTACCATTTCAGTAGTTGCATTTAAATAGTCACTTAATTTCTTCTGCAAAAATCGGGTCCGTCCGGGATTTGGACCCGGGACCACTCGCACCCAAAGCGAGTATCATACCCCTAGACCAACGGACCATGTATGAAACTGAAACATGCTCAACTCGTAGGACTACCCTGTCAATAGTTGTGCTTAATTAGTCATTAAATTCCTTCTACAAAGACTAGGGTCCGTCCGGGATTTGAACCCGGGACCACTCACACCCGAAGCGAGTATCATACCCCTAGACCAACGGGACTGTATGACACTGAAACATGCTTAACTCATAGGCCTATAATTTAACTAGTTGTATTTAAATAGTCGCTAAATTTCTTCTGCAAAACTCGGGTCCGTCCGGGATTTGAACCCGGGACCACTCGCACCCAAAGCGAGTATCATACCCCTAGACCATCGGGCCATGTATGTAACTGAAACATGCTCAACTCGTAGGGTACAATTTAACTAGTTGCTTTTAAATAGTCACTAAATTACTTCTGCAAAACTCGGGTCCGTCCGGGATTTGAACCCGGGACCACTCGCACCCAAAGCGACTATCATACCCCTAGACCAACGGACCATGTATGTAACGAAATCATGCTCAACTCATAGGACTACCCTGTTAATAGTTGCAATTAAATAGTCACTGAATTCCTTCTGCAAAAATCGGGTCCGTCCGGGATTTGAACCCGGGACCACTCTCACTTAAAGCGAGTATCATACACCTAGACCATCGCGCCATGTATGTAACTGAAACATGCTCAACTCGTAGGTAACAATTTAACTAGTTGCATTTAAATAGTCACTAAATTACTTCTGCAAAACTCGCGTCCGTCCGGGATTTGAACCCGGGACAACTAGCACCCAAAGCGAGTATCATACCCCTAGACCATCGGGCCATGTATGTAACTGAAACATGCTCGACTCAAAGACTACCATGTCAATAGTTGCGATTAAATAGTCACTAAATTACTTCTACAAAGACTAGGGTCCGTCCGGGATTTGAACCCGGGACCACTCACACCCGAAGCGAGTATCATACCCCTAGACCAACGGACCATGTATGTAACGGAATCATGCTCAACTCATAGGACTACCCTGTTAATAGTTGCAATTAAATAGTCACTGAATTCCTTCTGCAAAAATCGGGTTCGTCCGGGATTTGAACCCGGGACCACTCTCACTTAAAGCGAGTATCATACCCCTAGACCATCGGGCCATGTATGTAACTGAAACATGCTCAACTCGTAGGACTACCCTGTCAATAGTTGCGATTAAATAGTCACTAAATTCCTTCTACAAAGACTAGGGTCCGTCCGGGATTTGAACCCGGGACCACTCGCACCCAAAGCGAGTATCATACCCCTAGACCATCGGGCCATGTATGTAACTGAAACATGCTCGACTCAAAGACTACCATTTCAGTAGTTGCATTTAAATAGTCACTTAATTTCTTCTGCAAAAATCGGGTCCGTCCGGGATTTGGACCCGGGACCACTCGCACCCAAAGCGAGTATCATACCCCTAGACCAACGGACCATGTATGAAACTGAAACATGCTCAACTCGTAGGACTACCCTGTCAATAGTTGTGCTTAATTAGTCATTAAATTCCTTCTACAAAGACTAGGGTCCGTCCGGGATTTGAACCCGGGACCACTCACACCCGAAGCGAGTATCATACCCCTAGACCAACGGGACTGTATGACACTGAAACATGCTTAACTCATAGGCCTATAATTTAACTAGTTGTATTTAAATAGTCGCTAAATTTCTTCTGCAAAACTCGGGTCCGTCCGGGATTTGAACCCGGGACCACTCGCACCCAAAGCGAGTATCATACCCCTAGACCATCGGGCCATGTATGTAACTGAAACATGCTCAACTCGTAGGGTACAATTTAACTAGTTGCTTTTAAATAGTCACTAAATTACTTCTGCAAAACTCGGGTCCGTCCGGGATTTGAACCCGGGACCACTCGCACCCAAAGCGACTATCATACCCCTAGACCAACGGACCATGTATGTAACGAAATCATGCTCAACTCATAGGACTACCCTGTTAATAGTTGCAATTAAATAGTCACTGAATTCCTTCTGCAAAAATCGGGTCCGTCCGGGATTTGAACCCGGGACCACTCTCACTTAAAGCGAGTATCATACCCCTAGACCATCGGGCCATGTATGTAACTGAAACATGCTCAACTCGTAGGACTACCCTGTCAATAGTTGCGATTAAATAGTCACTAAATTCCTTCTACAAAGACTAGGGTCCGTCCGGGATATGAACCCAGGACTACTCGCACCCAAAGCGAGTATCATACCCCTAGACCAACGGGACTGTATGACACTGAATCATGCTCAACTCATAGGACTACCCTGTCAATAGTTGCAATTAAATAGTCACTAAATTCCTTCTGCAAAAATCGGGTCCGTCCGGGATTTGAACCCGGGACCACTCGCACTTAAAGGACCCTGCGGCTCTATCATCTGCCCCTGTAAATTGTTTTTTCTGCGCAAAATTTTATAGCCAGATAGTGCTGGTCCCTTTCGGTGGGTTTGAGAACTATCCATAAGAAGCAACTAGGGTTCATTGCCCCGTTTTGGATTTGCTACTAAAATGGAGTATTTCCTTCTGTCGTTGGGAGGGGCTAAATTTTGTCCCAACATCGCCTATGAAAGGTTTTGTGAAGTTGCGCTTGGTCTTGGTGTAAAGAAACGCGCGCCGTGCCTATGCAAATTTTACCTAGAAGAACTATCTCTCTTTGCACTAATGTGAAGTGCAGGCACAGTGGGGTTCTAAAGTTATTTTCCTCTGAACACCAACCCTTTTTCTATTATCAAAGGAGGAAGTGTTTTCAAGCAAAACCTGCATTTCGAAAAGAAGCAGGTTGTTTTTATTTCAAAACGTTAGGGATTACAAGGTTACTTGTGACTACTATCAAAGGCTAATCCACCCTTTGTGATAATTCGGGGTTGACACATATCAAACTATAATTTATATAGCACTTGTTGTAATTCTCTCAGGCTCTACTATTGGTTTTTGCCTTGCCCAGTATTATGAGAAGGTAACGTGCTGTGACCATGAACGCTGAATCTCTAAAGGGACTGGTAAACCAAAGAGAGTTACAATGAGCTAAATTACAATGTTCCCCCTAAATTATACTAGTGGTACGAGGGAGTTTCCGGCTCAGTCGCGCCACCTACGATACCGTTTAATGCCTCAAACGGAATTGCCTTGGTACTGCGCATTGAAGATGCGCGGTAGAAAAGAGGAACAAGATTTTCCTCTCTTTCCACTCCTCCCCTATACTCTCTTTGGGTAAACGGAATAGATTTTTCTTTATAGCACGATTGCTTTGTAAAAAAATAAATAAAAAAAAACGGGTACGGCCAAGGTCATTTAAAATTTTTTTCAATAGGTTTTTGAAGCACAAAAGACCGAATGGCCTTGAGTGTTCCCAAATTGACAGCCCCCATTCCTTCCCCCAATGCTATGCTAGAGAGGAATCGGTTTGTACAGTGGAAGGCGGGCGTTTTCCGGTCCCTTTAGAGATCCAGCGTTCATGGTGTGACGCTAAACTGTAAGGCATATAGAGAAATGGAAGCAGGCAACGCCCGACAGAGACGTAAACTGCTTATCCAACCCCCTCCCATACACGCTTTTGTAACAAAAGAAATTTTAGAAGCTAAGATATAGAACTCTGTTGCAGGCAGATTGTTTGAAAAGCGCATTAATGAAAGGCGCTTTTAATCCGCCTCATATAACACCTGGAAAGAGGCTTTTCACGAGAACGAAAACTATCGCGGTTCGTCGGAAAGGCCCGTATGCTAGAAGTTATTAAACATAATTTCAGAACTTAGTGCCTTTCCCAAACGCGGTTTTATCAGTGCAATGATAAACCGTCTTTCGTACTGGTAAACCGAGCTCATTAGCAAGCACGTATAAGGAGGAGAATCGGAGAGACGAGTTTTTACTTTATAAGAGAAAATGCAAGAAAAATTTCTAGCACCAACTCAAACAATTTATGCATTCAGTATTTATAAAATGCCCGCGCGCGGAATCTACCAATAAAGGCCCGTTCAGACGACACTATTTTTCTCGCTACGCTCGCTGTGCTGAGCTCATCAGATTTTCTGGCTTCACCAGCCTCTAGAAAATTCACTGTTCACACGGACAAAATTTTCTCACTGTTGACATGCTGTTGACCTCGGTGAGGAAATTTTGTCCGTGTGAACAGTGAATTTTCTAAAGGCTGGTGAAGCCAGAAAATCTGATGAGCTCAGCACAGCGAGCGTAGCGAGAAAAATAGTGTCGTCTGAACCGGCCTTAATAGAGCTATCTCAGTTGTGACGTCTATGCCTAGGTGAAACGTCACGGGCTTAGCTTTGGCAATGGGCGGCCATGTTTGGTACCGCTTTGGTTCTATGGGCAAATAGTATGGGTGATGTCACACTAAGCCTTCTGAGATAGCTCTATTATTTTCGAACCGTAATAAATAAACCGAAATAGATTCAGGGACTTGAACCTTCTAACATAGGCCTAGATCGAACAGCATTCTGCGCCAATTTTTGAACTCAAGAATGTGATGGGATTATTTACGCTATTGTTGAATGAAAAAAAAACACCCCAATTTTAGATATATTTAAAACGTACATCGCTTGTCAGTAATATATTGCGCGTATTGTATGAAATAAGCTAGGCGAATAGGGTCAATTGACAACGGCGATACAACTTAACAAAACCTTTCCATCGGAGAGGGTTAGATATTTTTTTACCCCACTCCGCCCCAAATGGGCGATACGACAACAAAAGACTCTATCCAACAACTGATAGGATCTTAGGAGGTTTTTCGAGGGGAAAAACCTACTACATTACTCAAAGAATAGAGACAGAATTTGGACTGTAAACTACTTTTCCTTCAATGAAAATTTCCATACTCGAAAAGTATTAAAGAGCTAACTTGCCAGTCCATCTAGGTAGTCTCTTTTATTGGTTTTTTATGAACGAAAATATTCGAATTTCGCGCCTCGATATTTCAACCAATAAGACGAAATGCCAGAGTTGTACAACTGCGTCGCCAGCGCAGCCTAGTGGCAAAATGACTGAACTAACAGCGACCGCGTGGGACTTTAAAGCGATTATCATACCCCTAGACCAACGGACCATGTACGTAACTGAATCATGCTCGACTCATAGGACTACCCTGTCAATAGTTGCATTTAAATAGTCTCTAAATTACTTCTGCAAAAACTCGGGGCTGTCCGGGATTTGAACCCGGGACCACTCACACCCGAAGCGAGTATCATACCCCTAGACCAACGGACCATGTATGTAACTGAAACATGCTCAACTCATAGGACTACCCTGTCAATAGTTGCGATTAAATAGTCTCTAAATTACTTCTGCAAAAACTCGGGGCTGTCCGGGATTTGAACCCGGGACCACTCACACCCGAAGCGAGTATCATACCCCTAGACCAACGGACCAAGTATGAAACTATAACATGCTCAACTCGTAGGGTACAATTTAACTAGTTGCATTTAAATAGTCACTAAATTACTTCTGCAAAACTCGGGTCCGTCCGGGATATGAACCCAGGACCACTCGCACCCGAAGCGAGTATCATACCCCTAGACCAACGGGACTGTATGACACTGAAATATGCTTAACTCATAGGCCTCTAATTTAACTAGTTGTATTTAAATAGTCGCTAAAATCCTTCTGCAAAACTCTGGTCCGTCCGGGATTTGAACCCGGGACCACTCCCACCCAAAGCGAGTATCATACCCCTTGACCATCGGGCCATGTATGTAACTGAAACATGCTCGACTCAAAGACTACCATTTCAGTAGTTGCATTTAAATAGTCACTAAATTACTTCTGTAAAACTCGGGTCCGTCCGGGATTTGAACCCGGGACCACTCGCACCCAAAGCGAGTATCATACCCCTAGACCATCGGGCCATGTATGTAACTGAAACATGCTCGACTCAAAGACTACCATTTCAGTAGTTGCATTTAAATAGTCACTTAATTTCTTCTGCAAAAATCGGGTCCGTCCGGGATTTGGACCCGGGACCACTCGCACCCAAAGCGAGTATCATACCCCTAGACCAACGGACCATGTATGAAACTGAAACATGCTCAACTCGTAGGACTACCCTGTCAATAGTTGCGATTAATTAGTCACTAAATTCCTTCTACAAAGACTAGGGTCCGTCCGGGATTTGAACCCGGGACCACTCACACCCGAAGCGAGTATCATACCCCTAGACCAACGGACCATGTATGTAACGGAATCATGCTCAACTCATAGGACTACCCTGTTAATAGTTGCAATTAAATAGTCACTGAATTCCTTCTGCAAAAATCGGGTCCGTCCGGGATTTGAACCCGGAACCACTCTCACTTAAAGCGAGTATCATACCCCTCGACCAACGGATCATGTATGTAGCTGAAACATGCTCGACTCATATGACTACCCTGTCAATAGTTGCGATTAAATAGTCACTAAATTACTTCTGCAAAATCTCGGGGCTGTCCGGGATTTGAACCCGGGACCACTCACACCCGAAGCGAGTATCATACCCCTCGACCAACGGACCATGTATGTAATTGAAACATGCTTAACTCATAGGACTACCCTGTCAATAGTTGCGATTAAATAGTCACTAAATTACTTCTGCAAAACTCGGGTCCGTCCGGGATATGAACCCAGGACTACTCGCACCCAAAGCGAGTATCATACCCCTAGACCAACGGGACTGTATGACACTGAAACATGCTTAACTCATAGGCCTATAATTTAACTAGTTGTATTTAAATAGTCGCTAAATTTCTTCTGCAAAACTCGGGTCCGTCCGGGATTTGAACCCGGGACCACTCGCACCTAAAGCGAGTATCATACCCCTAGACCATCGGGCCATGTATGTAACTGAAACATGCTCAACTCGTAGGGTACAATTTAACTAGTTGCTTTTAAATAGTCACTAAATTACTTCTGCAAAACTCGGGTCCGTCCGGGATTTGAACCCGGGACCACTCGCACCCAAAGCGACTATCATACCCCTAGACCAACGGGACTGTATGACACTGAAACATGCTTAACTCATAGGCCTATAATTTAACTAGTTGTATTTAAATAGTCGCTAAATTACTTCTGCAAAACTCGGGTCCGTCCGGGATTTGATCCCGGGACCACTCGCACCCAAAGCGAGTATCATACCCCTAGACCAACGGACCATGTATGAAACTGAAACATGCTCAACTCGTAGGACTACCCTGTCAATAGTTGCGATTAAATAGTCACTAAATTCCTTCTACAAAGACTAGGGTCCGTCCGGGATTTGAACCCGGGACCACTCACACCCGAAGCGAGTATCATACCCCTAGACCAACGGACCAAATATGAAACCATAACGTGCTCAACTCGTAGGGTACAATTTAACTATTTGTGTTTAAATAGTCAATTACTTCTGCAAAAACTCGGGTCCGTCCGGGAATTGAACCCTTGACCACTCACACCCGAAGCGAGTATCATACCCCTAGACCAACGGACCATGTATGTAACTGAATCATGCTCAACTCATAGGACTACCCTGTCAATAGTTACAATTAAATAGTCACTAAATTCCTTCTGCAATAATCGGGTCCGTCCGGGATTTGAACCCGGGACCACTCGCACTTAAAGCGTGTATCATACCCCTAGACCATCGGGCCATGTATGTAACTGAAACATGCTCAACTCGTAGGACTACCCTGTCAATAGTTGCGATTAAATAGTCACTAAATTCCTTCTACAAAGACTAGGGTCCGTCCGGGATTTGAACCCGGGACCACTCACACCCGAAGCGAGTATCATACCCCTAGACCAACGGACCATGTATGTAAATGAATCATGCTCAACTCTTAGGACTACTCTGTCAATAGTTGCAATTAAATAGTCACTAAATTCCTTCTGCAAAAATCGGGTCCGTCCGGGATTTGAACCCGGGACCACTCGCACCCAAAGCGAGTATCATACCCCTCGACCAACGGATCATGTATGTAGCTGAAACATGCTCGACTCATAGGACTACCCTGTCAATAGTTGCATTTAAATAGTCTCTAAATTACTTCTGCAAAAACTCGGGTCCGTCCGGGATTTGAACCCGGGACCACTCACACCCGAAGCGAGTATCATACCCCTCGACCAACGGATCATGTATGTAGCTGAAACATGCTCGACTCATAGGACTATCCTGTCAATAGTTGCGATTAAATAGTCACTAAATTCCTTCTACAAAGACTAGGGTCCGTCCGGGATTTGAACCCGGGACCACTCACACCCGAAGCGAGTATCATACCCCTAGACCAACGGACCATGTATGTAAATGAATCATGCTCAACTCTTAGGACTACTCTGTCAATAGTTGCAATTAAATAGTCGCTAAATTTCTTCTGCAAAACTCGGGTCCGTCCGGGATTTGAACCCGGGACCACTCGCACCTAAAGCGAGTATCATACCCCTAGACCATCGGGCCATGTATGTAACTGAAACATGCTCAACTCTTAGGGTACAATTTAACTAGTTGCTTTTAAATAGTCACTAAATTACTTCTGCAAAACTCGGGTCCGTCCGGGATTTGAACCCGGGACCACTCGCACCCAAAGCGACTATCATACCCCTAGACCAACGGGACTGTATGACACTGAAACATGCTTAACTCATAGGCCTATAATTTAACTAGTTGTATTTAAATAGTCGCTAAATTACTTCTGCAAAACTCGGGTCCGTCCGGGATTTGATCCCGGGACCACTCGCACCCAAAGCGAGTATCATACCCCTAGACCAACGGACCATGTATGAAACTGAAACATGCTCAACTCGTAGGACTACCCTGTCAATAGTTGCGATTAAATAGTCACTAAATTCCTTCTACAAAGACTAGGGTCCGTCCGGGATTTGAACCCGGGACCACTCACACCCGAAGCGAGTATCATACCCCTAGACCAACGGACCAAATATGAAACCATAACGTGCTCAACTCGTAGGGTACAATTTAACTATTTGTGTTTAAATAGTCAATTACTTCTGCAAAAACTCGGGTCCGTCCGGGAATTGAACCCTTGACCACTCACACCCGAAGCGAGTATCATACCCCTAGACCAACGGACCATGTATGTAAATGAATCATGCTCAACTCTTAGGACTACTCTGTCAATAGTTGCAATTAAATAGTCACTAAATTCCTTCTGCAAAAATCGGGTCCGTCCGGGATTTGAACCCGGGACCACTCGCACCCAAAGCGAGTATCATACCCCTAGACCAACGGACCATGTATGTAACTGAATCATGCTCAGCTCATAGGACTACCCTGTCAATAGTTGCAATTAAATAGTCACTAAATTCCTTCTGCAAAAATCGGGTCCGTCCGGGATTTGAAACCGGGACCACTCGCACCCAAAGCGAGTATCATACCCCTCGACCAACGGATCATGTATGTAGCTGAAACATGCTCGACTCATAGGACTACCCTGTCAATAGTTGCATTTAAATAGTCTCTAAATTACTTCTGCAAAAACTCGGGTCCGTCCGGGATTTGAACCCGGGACCACTCACACCCGAAGCGAGTATCATACCCCTAGACCAACGGACCATGTATGTAACTGAAACATGCTCAACTAATAGGACTACCCTGTCAATAGTTGCGATTAAATAGTCACTAAATTACTTCTGCAAAAACTCGGGTCCGTCCGGGATATGAACCCAGGACTACTCGCACCCAAAGCGAGTATCATACCCCTAGACCAACGGACCATGTATGTAACTGAAACATGCTCAACTCATAGGACTACCCTGTCAATAGTTGCGATTAAATAGTCACTAAATTACTTCTGCAAAAACTCGGGTCCGTCCGGGATATGAACCCAGGACTACTCGCCCCCAAAGCGAGTATCATACCCCTAGACCAACGGACCATGTATGAAACTGACATATGCTCAACTCGTAGGACTACCCTGTCAATAGTTGCGATTAAATAGTCACTAAATTCCTTCTACAAAGACTAGGGTCCGTCCGGGATTTGAACCCGGGACCACTCACACCCGAAGCGAGTATCATACCCCTAGACCAACGGACCAAGTCTGAAACTATAACATGCTCAACTCGTAGGGTACAATTTAACTAGTTGCATTTAAATAGTAACTAAATCACTTCTAAAAAACTCGGGTCCGTCCGGGATATGAACCCAGGACCACTCGCACCCAAAGCGAGTATCATACCCCTAGACCAACGGGACTGTATGACACTGAAACATGCTAAACTCATAGGCCTACAATTTTACCATTTCTGTTTAAATAGTCAATTACTTCTGCAAAAACTTGGGTCCGTCCGGGATTTTAACCCGTGACCACTCACACCCGAAGCGAGTATCATACCCCTAGACCAACGGACCATGTATGTAACTGAAACATGCTTTACTCATAGGACTACCCTGTCAATAGTTGCGATTAAATAGTCACTAAATTACTTCTACAAAGACTAGGGTCCGTCCGGGATTTGAACCCGGGACCACTCACACCCGAAGCGAGTATCATACCCCTAGACCAACTTACCATGTATGAAACTGAAACATGCTCAACTCGTAGGGTACAATTTAACTAGTTGCATTTAAATAGTCACTAAATTACTTCTGCAAAATTCGGGTCCGTCCGGGATTTGAACCCGGGACCACTCACACCCGAAGCGAGTATCATACCCCTAGACCAACGGACCATGTATGTAACGGAATCATGCTCAACTCGTAGGACTACCCTGTTAATAGTTGCAATTAAATAGTCACTGAATTCCTTCTGCAAAAATCGGGTCCGTCCGGGATTTGAACCCGGGACCACTCTCACTTAAAGCGAGTATCATACCCCTCGACCAACGGATCATGTATGTAGCTGAAACATGCTCGACTCATAGGACTACCCTGTCAATAGTTGCGATTAAAAAGTCACTAAATTACTTCTGCAAAACTCGGGTCCGTCCGGGATATGAACCCAGGACTACTCGCACCCAAAGCGAGTATCATACCCCTAGACCAACGGGACTGTATGACACTGAAACATGCTAAACTCATAGGCCTACAATTTTACCATTTCTGTTTAAATAGTCAATTACTACTGCAAAAACTTGGGTCCGTCCGGGATTTTAACCCGTGACCACTCACACCCGAAGCGAGTATCATACCCCTAGACCAACGGACCATGTATGTAACTGAAACATGCTTTACTCATAGGACTACCCTGTCAATAGTTGCGATTAAATAGTCACTAAATTACTTCTACAAAGACTAGGGTCCGTCCGGGATTTGAACCCGGGACCACTCACACCCGAAGCGAGTATCATACCCCTAGACCAACTTACCATGTATGAAACTGAAACATGCTCAACTCGTAGGGTACAATTTAACTAGTTGCATTTAAATAGTCACTAAATTACTTCTGCAAAACTCGGGTCCGTCCGGGATTTGAACCCGGGACCACTCACACCCGAAGCGAGTATCATACCCCTAGACCAACGGACCATGTATGTAACGGAATCATGCTCAACTCGTAGGACTACCCTGTTAATAGTTGCAATTAAATAGTCACTGAATTCCTTCTGCAAAAATCGGGTCCGTCCGGGATTTGAACCCGGGACCACTCTCACTTAAAGCGAGTATCATACCCCTCGACCAACGGATCATGTATGTAGCTGAAACATGCTCGACTCATAGGACTACCCTGTCAATAGTTGCGATTAAAAAGTCACTAAATTACTTCTGCAAAACTCGGGTCCGTCCGGGATATGAACCCAGGACTACTCGCACCCAAAGCGAGTATCATACCCCTAGACCAACGGGACTGTATGACACTGAAACATGCTTAACTCATAGGCCTATAATTTAACTAGTTGTATTTAAATAGTCGCTAAATTACTTCTGCAAAACTCGGGTCCGTCCGGGATTTGAACCCGGGACCACTCGCACCCAAAGCGAGTATCATACCCCTAGACCATCGGGCCATGTATGTAACTGAAACATGCTCAACTCGTAGGGTACAATTTAACTAGTTGCATTTAAATAGTCACTAAATTACTTCTGCAAAACTTGGGTCCGTCCGGGATTTGAACCCGGGACCACTCGCACCCAAAGCGACTATCATACCCCTAGACCAACGGGACTGTATGACACTGAAACATGCTTAACTCATAGGCCTATAATTTAACTAGTTGTATTTAAATAGTCGCTAAATTACTTCTGCAAAACTCGGGTCCGTCCGGGATTTGAACCCGGGACCACTCGCACCCAAAGCGAGTATCATACCCCTGGACCAACGGACCATGAATGAATCTGAAACATGCTCAACTCGTAGGACTACCCTGTCAATAGTTGCGATTAAATAGTCACTAAATTCCTTCTACAAATACTAGGGTCCGTCCGGGATTTGAACCCGGGACCACTCACACCCGAAGCGAGTATCATACCCCTAGACCAACGGACCATGTATGTAACTGAATCATGCTCAACTCATAGGACTACCCTGTCAATAGTTACAATTAAATAGTCACTAAATTCCTTCTGCAAAAATCGGGTCCGTCCGGGATTTGAACCCGGGACCACTCGCACTTAAAGCGAGTATCATACCCCTAGACCATCGGGCCATGTATGTAACTGAAACATGCTCAACTCGTAGGACTACCCTGTCAATAGTTGCAATTAAATAGTCACTAAATTCCTTCTACAAATACTAGGGTCCGTCCGGGATTTGAACCCGGGACCACTCACACCCGAAGCGAGTATCATACCCCTAGACCAACGGACCATGTATGTAACTGAAACATGCTTTACTCATAGGACTACCCTGTCAATAGTTGCGATTAAATAGTCACTAAATTACTTCTACAAAGACTAGGGTCCGTCCGGGATTTGAACCCGGGACCACTCACACCCGAAGCGAGTATCATACCCCTAGACCAACGGACCATGTATGAAACTGAAACATGCTCAACTCGTAGGGTACAATTTAACTAGTTGCATTTAAATAGTCACTAAATTACTTCTGCAAAACTCGGGTCCGTCCGGGATTTGAACCCGGGACCACTCACACCCGAAGCGAGTATCATACCCCTAGACCAACGGACCATGTATGTAACGGAATCATGCTCAACTCGTAGGACTACCCTGTTAATAGTTGCAATTAAATAGTCACTGAATTCCTTCTGCAAAAATCGGGTCCGTCCGGGATTTGAACCCGGGACCACTCTCACTTAAAGCGAGTATCATACCCCTCGACCAACGGATCATGTATGTAGCTGAAACATGCTCGACTCATAGGACTACCCTGTCAATAGTTGCGATTAAAAAGTCACTAAATTACTTCTGCAAAACTCGGGTCCGTCCGGGATATGAACCCAGGACTACTCGCACCCAAAGCGAGTATCATACCCCTAGACCAACGGGACTGTATGACACTGAAACATGCTTAACTCATAGGCCTATAATTTAACTAGTTGTATTTAAATAGTCGCTAAATTACTTCTGCAAAACTCGGGTCCGTCCGGGATTTGAACCCGGGACCACTCGCACCCAAAGCGAGTATCATACCCCTAGACCATCGGGCCATGTATGTAACTGAAACATGCTCAACTCGTAGGGTACAATTTAACTAGTTGCATTTAAATAGTCGCTAAATTACTTCTGCAAAACTTGGGTCCGTCCGGGATTTGAACCCGGGACCACTCGCACCCAAAGCGACTATCATACCCCTAGACCAACGGGACTGTATGACACTGAAACATGCTTAACTCATAGGCCTATAATTTAACTAGTTGTATTTAAATAGTCGCTAAATTACTTCTGCAAAACTCGGGTCCGTCCGGGATTTGAAACCGGGACCACTCGCACCCAAAGCGAGTATCATACCCCTGGACCAACGGACCATGAATGAATCTGAAACATGCTCAACTCGTAGGACTACCCTGTCAATAGTTGCGATTAAATAGTCACTAAATTCCTTCTACAAATACTAGGGTCCGTCCGGGATTTGAACCCGGGACCACTCACACCCGAAGCGAGTATCATACCCCTAGACCAACGGACCAAGTATGAATCCATAGCGTGCTCAACTCGTAGGGTACAATTTAACTATTTGTGTTTAAATAGTCAATTACTTCTGCAAAAACTCGGGTCCGTCCGGGAATTGAACCCGTGACCACTCACACCCGAAGCGAGTATCATACCCCTAGACCAACGGACCATGTATGTAAATGAATCATGCTCAACTCATAGGACTACCCTGTCAATAGTTGCAATTAAATAGTCACTAAATTCCTTCTGCAAAAATCGGATCCGTCCGGGATTTGAACCCGGGACCACTCGCACCCAAAGCGAGTATCATACTCCTAGACCAACGGACCATGTATGTAACTGAATCATGCTCAACTCATAGGACTACCCTGTCAATAGTTAGAATTAAATAGTCACTAAATTCCTTCTGCAAAAATCGGGTCCGTCCGGGATTTGAACCCGGGACCACTCGCACTTAAAGCGAGTATCATACCCCTAGACCATCGGGCCATGTATGTAACTGAAACATGCTCAACTCGTAGGACTACCCTGTCAATAGTTGCGATTAAATAGTCACTAAATTCCTTCTACAAATACTAGGGTCCGTCCGGGATTTGAACCCGGGACCACTCACACCCGAAGCGAGTATCATACCCCTAGACCAACGGACCATGTATGTAACGGAATCATGCTCAACTCATAGGACTACCCTGTTAATAGTTGCGATTAAATAGTCACTGAATTCCTTCTGCAAAAACTCGGGTCCGTCCGGGAATTGAACCCGTGACCACTCACACCCGAAGCGAGTATCATACCCCTAGACCAACGGACCATGTATGTAAATGAATCATGCTCAACTCTTTGGACTACCCTGTCAATAGTTGCAATTAAATAGTCACTAAATTCCTTCTGCAAAAATCGGGTCCGTCCAGGATTTGAACCCGGGACCACTCGCACCCACAGCGAGTATCTTACCCCTAGACCAACGGACCATGTACGTAACTGAATCATGCTCAACTCATAGGACTACCCTGTCAATAGTTACAATTAAATAGTCACTAAATTCCTTCTGCAAAAATCGGGTCCGTCCGGATTTGAACCCGGGACCACTCGCACTTAAAGCGAGTATCATACCCCTAGACCATCGGGCCATGTATGTAACTGAAACATGCTCAACTCGTAGGACTACCCTGTCAATAGTTGCGATTAAATAGTCACTGAATTCCTTCTGCAAAAATTGGGTCCGTCCGGGATTTGAACCCGGGACCACTCTCACTTAAAGCGAGTATCATACCCCTCGACCAACGGATCATGTATGTAGCTGAAACATGCTCGACTCATAGGACTATCCTGTCAATAGTTGCGATTAAATAGTCACTAAATTCCTTCTACAAAGACTAGGGTCCGTCCAAGATTTGAACCCGGGACCACTCACACCCGAAGCGAGTATCATACCCCTAGACCAACGGACCATGTATGTAAATGAATCATGCTCAACTCTTAGGACTACTCTGTCAATAGTTGCAATTAAATAGTCACTAAATTCCTTCTGCAAAAATCGGGTCCGTCCGGGATTTGAACCCGGGACCACTCGCACCCAAAGCGAGTATCATACCCCTAGACCAACGGACCATGTATGTAACTGAATCATGCTCAGCTCATAGGACTACCCTGTCAATAGTTGCAATTAAATAGTCACTAAATTCCTTCTGCAAAAATCGGGTCCGTCCGGGATTTGAAACCGGGACCACTCGCACCCAAAGCGAGTATCATACCCCTCGACCAACGGATCATGTATGTAGCTGAAACATGCTCGACTCATAGGACTACCCTGTCAATAGTTGCATTTAAATAGTCTCTAAATTACTTCTGCAAAAACTCGGGTCCGTCCGGGATTTGAACCCGGGACCACTCACACCCGAAGCGAGTATCATACCCCTCGACCAACGGATCATGTATGTAGCTGAAACATGCTCGACTCATAGGACTATCCTGTCAATAGTTGCGATTAAATAGTCACTAAATTCCTTCTACAAAGACTAGGGTCCGTCCGGGATTTGAACCCGGGTCCACTCACACCCGAAGCGAGTATCATACCCCTAGACCAACGGACCATGTATGTAAATGAATCATGCTCAACTCTTAGGACTACTCTGTCAATAGTTGCAATTAAATAGTCACTAAATTCCTTCTGCAAAAATCGGGTCCGTCCGGGATTTGAACCCGGGACCACTCGCACCCAAAGCGAGTATCATACCCCTAGACCAACGGACCATGTATGTAACTGAATCATGCTCAGCTCCTAGGACTACCCTGTCAATAGTTGCAATTAAATAGTCACTAAATTCCTTCTGCAAAAATCGGGTCCGTCCGGGATTTGAAACCGGGACCACTCGCACCCAAAGCGAGTATCATACCCCTCGACCAACGGATCATGTATGTAGCTGAAACATGCTCGACTCATAGGACTACCCTGTCAATAGTTGCATTTAAATAGTCTCTAAATTACTTCTGCAAAAACTCGGGTCCGTCCGGGATTTGAACCCGGGACCACTCACACCCGAAGCGAGTATCATACCCCTAGACCAACGGACCATGTATGTAACTGAAACATGCTCAACTAATAGGACTACCCTGTCAATAGTTGCGATTAAATAGTCACTAAATTACTTCTGCAAAAACTCGGGTCCGTCCGGGATATGAACCCAGGACTACTCGCACCCAAAGCGAGTATCATACCCCTAGACCAACGGACCATGTATGAAACTGACATATGCTCAACTCGTAGGACTACCCTGTCAATAGTTGCGATTAAATAGTCACTAAATTCCTTCTACAAAGACTAGGGTCCGTCCGGGATTTGAACCCGGGACCACTCACACCCGAAGCGAGTTAAATACCCCTAGACCAACGGACCATGTATGTAACGGAATCATGCTCAACTCATAGGACTACCCTGTTAATAGTTGCGATTAAATAGTCACTGAATTCCTTCTGCAAAAACTCGGGTCCGTCCGGGAATTGAATCCGTGACCACTCACACCCGAAGCGAGTATCATACCCCTAGACCAACGGACCGTGTATGTAAATGAATCATGCTCAACTCTTAGGACTACCCTGTCAATAGTTGCAATTAAATAGTCTCTAAATTACTTCTGCAAAAACTCGGGCCCGTCCGGGATTTGAACCCGGGACCACTCGCACCCAAAGCGAGTATCATACCCCTAGACCAACGGACCATGTATGTAACTGAAACATGCTCAACTCATAGGACTACCCTGTCAATAGTTGCGATTAAATAGTCACTAAATTACTTCTGCAAAAACTCGGGTCCGTCCGGGATATGAACCCAGGACTACTCGCACCCAAAGCGAGTATCATACCCCTAGACCAACGGACCATGTATGAAACTGACATATGCTCAACTCGTAGGACTACCCTGTCAATAGTTGCGATTAAATAGTCACTAAATTCCTTCTACAAAGACTAGGGTCCGTCCGGGATTTGAACCCGGGACCACTCACACCCGAAGCGAGTATCATACCCCTAGACCAACGGACCAAGTATGAAACTATAACATGCTCAACTCGTAGGGTACAATTTAACTAGTTGCATTTAAATAGTAACTAAATCACTTCTAAAAAACTCGGGTCCGTCCGGGATATGAACCCAGGACCACTCGCACCCAAAGCGAGTATCATACCCCTAGACCAACGGGACTGTATGACACTGAAACATGCTAAACTCATAGGCCTACAATTTTACCATTTCTGTTTAAATAGTCAATTACTACTGCAAAAACTTGGGTCCGTCCGGGATTTTAACCCGTGACCACTCACACCCGAAGCGAGTATCATACCCCTAGACCAACGGACCATGTATGTAACTGAAACATGCTTTACTCATAGGACTACCCTGTCAATAGTTGCGATTAAATAGTCACTAAATTACTTCTACAAAGACTAGGGTCCGTCCGGGATTTGAACCCGGGACCACTCACACCCGAAGCGAGTATCATACCCCTAGACCAACGGACCATGTATGAAACTGAAACATGCTCAACTCGTAGGGTACAATTTAACTAGTTGCATTTAAATAGTCACTAAATTACTTCTGCAAAACTCGGGTCCGTCCGGGATTTGAACCCGGGACCACTCACACCCGAAGCGAGTATCATACCCCTAGACCAACGGACCATGTATGTAACGGAATCATGCTCAACTCGTAGGACTACCCTGTTAATAGTTGCAATTAAATAGTCACTGAATTCCTTCTGCAAAAATCGGGTCCGTCCGGGATTTGAACCCGGGACCACCCTCACTTAAAGCGAGTATCATACCCCTCGACCAACGGATCATGTATGTAGCTGAAACATGCTCGACTCATAGGACTACCCTGTCAATAGTTGCGATTAAAAAGTCACTAAATTACTTCTGCAAAACTCGGGTCCGTCCGGGATATGAACCCAGGACTACTCGCACCCAAAGCGAGTATCATACCCCTAGACCAACGGGACTGTATGACACTGAAACATGCTTAACTCATAGGCCTATAATTTAACTAGTTGTATTTAAATAGTCGCTAAATTACTTCTGCAAAACTCGGGTCCGTCCGGGATTTGAACCCGGGACCACTCGCACCCAAAGCGAGTATCATACCCCTAGACCATCGGGCCATGTATGTAACTGAAACATGCTCAACTCGTAGGGTACAATTTAACTAGTTGCATTTAAATAGTCACTAAATTACTTCTGCAAAACTTGGGTCCGTCCGGGATTTGAACCCGGGACCACTCGCACCCAAAGCGACTATCATACCCCTAGACCAACGGGACTGTATGACACTGAAACATGCTTAACTCATAGGCCTATAATTTAACTAGTTGTATTTAAATAGTCGCTAAATTACTTCTGCAAAACTCGGGTCCGTCCGGGATTTGAACCCGGGACCACTCGCACCCAAAGCGAGTATCATACCCCTGGACCAACGGACCATGAATGAATCTGAAACATGCTCAACTCGTAGGACTACCCTGTCAATAGTTGCGATTAAATAGTCACTAAATTCCTTCTACAAATACTAGGGTCCGTCCGGGATTTGAACCCGGGACCACTCACACCCGAAGCGAGTATCATACCCCTAGACCAACGGACCATGTATGTAACTGAATCATGCTCAACTCATAGGACTACCCTGTCAATAGTTACAATTAAATAGTCACTAAATTCCTTCTGCAAAAATCGGGTCCGTCCGGGATTTGAACCCGGGACCACTCGCACTTAAAGCGAGTATCATACCCCTAGACCATCGGGCCATGTATGTAACTGAAACATGCTCAACTCGTAGGACTACCCTGTCAATAGTTGCGATTAAATAGTCACTAAATTCCTTCTACAAATACTAGGGTCCGTCCGGGATTTGAACCCGGGACCACTCACACCCGAAGCGAGTATCATACCCCTAGACCAACGGACCATGTATGTAACTGAAACATGCTTTACTCATAGGACTACCCTGTCAATAGTTGCGATTAAATAGTCACTAAATTACTTCTACAAAGACTAGGGTCCGTCCGGGATTTGAACCCGGGACCACTCACACCCGAAGCGAGTATCATACCCCTAGACCAACGGACCATGTATGAAACTGAAACATGCTCAACTCGTAGGGTACAATTTAACTAGTTGCATTTAAATAGTCACTAAATTACTTCTGCAAAACTCGGGTCCGTCCGGGATTTGAACCCGGGACCACTCACACCCGAAGCGAGTATCATACCCCTAGACCAACGGACCATGTATGTAACGGAATCATGCTCAACTCGTAGGACTACCCTGTTAATAGTTGCAATTAAATAGTCACTGAATTCCTTCTGCAAAAATCGGGTCCGTCCGGGATTTGAACCCGGGACCACTCTCACTTAAAGCGAGTATCATACCCCTCGACCAACGGATCATGTATGTAGCTGAAACATGCTCGACTCATAGGACTACCCTGTCAATAGTTGCGATTAAAAAGTCACTAAATTACTTCTGCAAAACTCGGGTCCGTCCGGGATATGAACCCAGGACTACTCGCACCCAAAGCGAGTATCATACCCCTAGACCAACGGGACTGTATGACACTGAAACATGCTTAACTCATAGGCCTATAATTTAACTAGTTGTATTTAAATAGTCGCTAAATTACTTCTGCAAAACTCGGGTCCGTCCGGGATTTGAACCCGGGACCACTCGCACCCAAAGCGAGTATCATACCCCTAGACCATCGGGCCATGTATGTAACTGAAACATGCTCAACTCGTAGGGTACAATTTAACTAGTTGCATTTAAATAGTCACTAAATTACTTCTGCAAAACTTGGGTCCGTCCGGGATTTGAACCCGGGACCACTCGCACCCAAAGCGACTATCATACCCCTAGACCAACGGGACTGTATGACACTGAAACATGCTTAACTCATAGGCCTATAATTTAACTAGTTGTATTTAAATAGTCGCTAAATTACTTCTGCAAAACTCGGGTCCGTCCGGGATTTGAACCCGGGACCACTCGCACCCAAAGCGAGTATCATACCCCTGGACCAACGGACCATGAATGAATCTGAAACATGCTCAACTCGTAGGACTACCCTGTCAATAGTTGCGATTAAATAGTCACTAAATTCCTTCTACAAATACTAGGGTCCGTCCGGGATTTGAACCCGGGACCACTCACACCCGAAGCGAGTATCATACCCCTAGACCAACGGACCAAGTATGAATCCATAGCGTGCTCAACTCGTAGGGTACAATTTAACTATTTGTGTTTAAATAGTCAATTACTTCTGCAAAAACTCGGGTCCGTCCGGGAATTGAACCCGTGACCACTCACACCCGAAGCGAGTATCATACCCCTAGACCAACGGACCATGTATGTAAATGAATCATGCTCAACTCATAGGACTACCCTGTCAATAGTTGCAATTAAATAGTCACTAAATTCCTTCTGCAAAAATCGGGTCCGTCCGGGATTTGAACCCGGGACCACTCGCACCCAAAGCGAGTATCATACCCCTAGACCAACGGACCATGTATGTAACTGAATCATGCTCAACTCATAGGACTACCCTGTCAATAGTTACAATTAAATAGTCACTAAATTCCTTCTGCAAAAATCGGGTCCGTCCGGGATTTGAACCCGGGACCACTCGCACTTAAAGCGAGTATCATACCCCTAGACCATCGGGCCATGTATGTAACTGAAACATGCTCAACTCGTAGGACTACCCTGTCAATAGTTGCGATTAAATAGTCACTAAATTCCTTCTACAAATACTAGGGTCCGTCCGGGATTTGAACCCGGGACCACTCACACCCGAAGCGAGTATCATACCCCTAGACCAACGGACCATGTATGTAACGGAATCATGCTCAACTCATAGGACTACCCTGTTAATAGTTGCGATTAAATAGTCACTGAATTCCTTCTGCAAAAACTCGGGTCCGTCCGGGAATTGAACCCGTGACCACTCACACCCGAAGCGAGTATCATACCCCTAGACCAACGGACCATGTATGTAAATGAATCATGCTCAACTCTTTGGACTACCCTGTCAATAGTTGCAATTAAATAGTCACTAAATTCCTTCTGCAAATACTAGGGTCCGTCCGGGATTTGAACCCGGGACCACTCACACCCGAAGCGAGTATCATACCCCTAGACCAACGGACCATGTATGTAACGGAATCATGCTCAACTCATAGGACTACCCTGTCAATAGTTGCAATTAAATAGTCACTAAATTCCTTCTGCAAAAATCGGGTCCGTCCAGGATTTGAACCCGGGACCACTCGCACCCACAGCGAGTATCTTACCCCTAGACCAACGGACCATGTACGTAACTGAATCATGCTCAACTCATAGGACTACCCTGTCAATAGTTACAATTAAATAGTCACTAAATTCCTTCTGCAAAAATCGGGTCCGTCCGGATTTGAACCCGGGACCACTCGCACTTAAAGCGAGTATCATACCCCTAGACCATCGGGCCATGTATGTAACTGAAACATGCTCAACTCGTAGGACTACCCTGTCAATAGTTGCGATTAAATAGTCACTGAATTCCTTCTGCAAAAATTGGGTCCGTCCGGGATTTGAACCCGGGACCACTCTCACTTAAAGCGAGTATCATATCCCTCGACCAACGGATCATGTATGTAGCTGAAACATGCTCGACTCATAGGACTATCCTGTCAATAGTTGCATTTAAATAGTCTCTAAATTACTTCTGCAAAAACTCGGGGCTGTCCGGGATTTGAACCCGGGACCACTCACACCCGAAGCGAGTATCATACCCCTAGACCAACGGACCATGTATGTAACTGAAACATGCTCAACTCGTAGGACTACCCTGTCAATAGTTGCGATTAAATAGTCACTAAATTACTTCTGCAAAACTCGGGTCCGTCCGGGATATGAACCCAGGACTACTCGCACCCAAAGCGAGTATCATACCCCTAGACCAACGGGACTGTATGACACTGAAACATCCTTAACTCGTAGGGTACAATTTAACTAGTTGCATTTAAATAGTCACTAAATTACTTCTGCAAAACTCGGGTCCGTCCGGGATTTGAACCCGGGACCACTCGCACCCAAAGCGACTATCATACCCCTAGACCAACGGGACTGTATGACACTGAAACATGCTTAACTCATAGGCCTATAATTTAACTAGTTGTATTTAAATAGTCGCTAAATTACTTCTGCAAAACACGGGTCCGTCCGGGATTTGAACCCGGGACCACTCGCACCCAAAGCGAGTATCATACCCCTGGAACAACGGACCATGTATGAAACTGAAACATGCTCAACTCGTAGGACTACCCTGTCAATAGTTGCGATTAAATAGTCACTAAATTCCTTCTACAAAGACTAGGGTCCGTCCGGGATTTGAACCCGGGACCACTCGCACCCAAAGCGAGTATCATACCCCTAGACCATCGGACCATGTATGTAACTGAAACATGCTCAACTCGTAGGGTACAATTTAACTAGTTGCATTTAAATAGTCACTAAATTACTTCTGCAAAACTCGGGTCCGTCCGGGATTTGAACCCGGGACCACTCGCACCCAAAGCGACTATCATACCCCTAGACCAACGGGACTGTATGACACTGAAATATGCTTAACTCATAGGCCTATAATTTAACTAGTTGTATTTAAATAGTCGCTAAATTACTTCTGCAAAACACGGGTCCGTCCGGGATTTGAACCCGGGACCACTCGCACCCAAAGCGAGTATCATACCCCTAGACCAACGGACCATGTATGAAACTGAAACATGCTCAACTCGTAGGACTACCCTGTCAATAGTTGCGATTAAATAGTCACTAAATTCCTTCTACAAAGACTAGGGTCCGTCCGGGATTTGAACCCGGGACCACTCGCACTTAAAGCGAGTATCATACCCCTCAACCAACGGATCATGAATGTAGCTGAAACATGCTCGACTCATAGGACTACCCTGTCAATAGTTGCATTTAAATAGTCTCTAAATTACTTCTGCAAAAACTCGGGGCTGTCCGGGATTTTAACGCGGGACCACTCACACCCGAATTAAAACAGCTGTAGACTACAGGGGCTGAGCTACAGCCTGTAGTCGGCTAGTAGCTGGTGTTGTTTACTAAAAATGTATGCGTTCAATGAGTTGTTTTAGCATTTTTATGATTTTAATCATGGTGCGGGTCGAGGTTTACGAATTCAACGTAATTTGTGAAATAAAATAACAAGCGTGGACACTGTATGATCTATGTTTTAAGAGGAATTTGACGACGAGGGACGACAGACTCGACAGTAAGTAAAACCTTTATGAGGCCTTTGCCCCACGTTGACTGAGCCCCTTTGTCACATTATCTCAAATTATCACATATCATAATAATTTCAACCTTTGTTATCTTATGATGGGAATATTGTTATAAAGTTGGTAACTCTCGATTTTGAAGGTAGATACTGTCTTGTGACACTTGAAGTTCCGAATTATCTTATAAACAGACAAACATCGTCAGCCGATATCGTAATTAAACTGATGTCACTATCAAAGCTTAACCGAAATACAAATTTAAATTTTTTTAAATTCGGCGAATCTTTAAAACATATCATTAATTTTCTACTGAAAAAGATATTCACCTATTTTTACTTCTAAAAACTAAGCCCAAACCGAATTTATGACCGATAACGATCACCGATAGTATTTACCTCGCTTCTGAAATGGAAAACGAAATTTGCGAGTAGGAGTAGCGTTTAAAATATTTATGGATTATTTACCTAATATTAATACTCGGCAATTGTCTCGATTAGTAAAATCAATTATCTTAAAGGTTACCTTTAACGATACCTGGGACCCTATTCTCTAAGGTCCTTTTGGAGGAATTTCGATCCGAATCTTTTCATTCGGAGTCAATTTCTCCGAATGAAAATAAAACGTATTCTGTAAGAACCTTATCCTAATCATACGGTGATAACCTCTCCGAATCATTCGGCAACCGAAAGAGATGGCCGAATCGAGCATTCGGATATTTTACCGCCTCTCTTCCCTCCATCAATCTTAGATTCGCGGAACTTTCGCCGGAGATTTCTAGTATTTTTCCCCGTACCTTTTCGCTGGCACCTTGGCTGCGGTTCATATTCTTATTTAGTATGGCTGCTTTGTTTTTTCAACTCAAGCTTTGCGATTTGAACATGGTAATCGCATTGCCCGTCGCGATTTACGAGTTCAAAGGGTTTTTCGAGACTTAAAATCAAGCGTGGGCAAAATTTTAGGTTAAAGCGGGAAATGGCTTTAGGCCTTGGCGGGCCTTGGCGAAATCTACAAGGTAGAACTAGATCGACGGCTTTTTGGTAGATTTAAAGGTAAAAAAACGTCGTTGAATTTATCCTACATTTAAGGGATAATTTCGCGAGATCCAAATACTTAACACAGATTTAATTGTTCATTTTAATACTTTTTCTACCGGGGCTTGTAAGTTAGAGCCACCTATTTTTGACCAATTGCATCAATTATTTATAATTACTAGATTAAATTTGGTTATTTCGTTTAGCATCTATTTAAATTATTAAATTTTGGTAGGTGTGTAACCATTGATAGAGGGCTAATGATCTACATTAATGAATTTATCATATCTCACGAGATCCACACAATTGGATTATAATTTGTGATTAATTAACGTTGTTATTCTAGGTTCTCATTGCCTCATATTTAACCCTACTAAAACTTGCGCTAAGTTTCATTCAAAATTCGACGTATATTAACTGTTGTTTAGCGTGTTCTTTAATACCCATTTTAAAAGAATATTATGAAGCAATTTAAGAATAAATAATTTTATTAATCAAAAATAAATAAATAAATAAATAAGGAAAAAAAGCTCTTATTCCTATCTTAAGAAAAGAAATCGAAAAAGAGAACAAGTTGGGAAAACCAAAATATTACCTCTCCGAGTCAAGAGGTCTACTACTACAAACTTATTTACCTAGATATGGAATTATTTCTCTTTTTTGAAGTAAAAATTTACGAAATATTGAAGCAGTATTCCAAGCATAGCGAATAATACAGTATAGCAGACGACATTTTACATCCAATAAGGATAAATCTTGGACACATGGAAATCAGTCAATGGGGAAAAGATCAGGAAATGAAGTCTACGCTTCAGCTGTTTACCGTATATTCTGATAGCTACATTCACAACTGGTTTGCAGTGTAAACACTATCGTCTCGTCTCACCCAAAGAAAATATACGCTCCGGGAATGGAAGCTATGTCTCGGGGTTGGGTTGACCAAGGAACTTCCGGTCTATGCAATTTCAATGTAGCCGGAAATACCTCGGTCAACCGAGCCTGCCTTTGGAGCGTACTAGGAGGGGAGAGACAAAAATTTACACTAGAGGAAGCTACACTTACCATTCCTGGGGCGTGTATCTTCTTTGTCTCACCTCAACAATATTCTTAGTTTGCCAACATGAATGTTAACGTTAAATAACACCAAAGCTAAATTGTAGCTAGACGCACTGATAGTCAATGCGCACCATAAAGAGAATAAAAGGTCTGTAGCTACTACCCGTTTACCATTAGCCCTTTTACTATTTTAATTGCCACCATGATCTTTTCTTCTATTATAAAATCTTAACCTGATTATTTAACAGTGTATTTAACTTTCGGCTCACTCTGAACCGTTGATGTCTCTTCATTTCAGACACGAAAATCAAAGCCCAAAGTTTACTTCACCTCAGGCCTCAATTATTTACTCTTTGTTTCACTAAGCCTATTGCGGATGATACTTAATATACCCGCCGGAGTCTAGGTCTTAGTTTTCTTCATGAAATCACTCAACCAAGGATTATTCTATATACAGATGTAGTATAGCTTAAGCAATATATAAACAGCCATTTCAAATAACAATATTAAAAAAAATCTTTGGAATATCAAAATGAAACGGAGCTTTAAAGCTACAAAAGTACTAAATGCATCATAATTACGAAAAATACTTCCACATATTCACTTTATATTATGGAAAAAGGGAATATTAAGGTTCTGTATGATTTCTTAACACATCAACACAAGGCTAACTGCTAACACGACGCACTAGTGTAACAATGGACGGACACACACAGACAAAAACATAGACTGCTTATTAACTCTTTCCGTAATAATTTTGAGTTGAGAAACAAGATTATCTTTAATATTTAAATAAATATAATTATTTTTAATTATTTTAATCTTCAATAATTAACATTAATAATAGTTAAATCGTTTAAAATAAAGTTATACCTATTATCATCTCAAACTTTGCTAATATTGACGTTTAAAGTGAAGGGTACCCCTCTTGCCCGCTTTCTTCAGATTTTGGGGTATATATACGATTCGTTTCCATTATAATAGTAAGGAAAAAGCGCAATTGCGAAAACCTTCGGTGGTCGATCCCACCTTAGGGAGGCTAGACGTTTCTCGTAACCCTAGCTGATCGCCGCGTATATCCTAAAACCAAACGATGATAATGGAGTAGAAGCCCATGAGACAGATTGGTGTCTATGTGGAATAGACGGAAGACCAGTAGATGGTGGTGTTTAGAAGCCAGAATGTACAGATTGGTGTCCAAGTGGGATGGACAAAGACCAGAAGATGGTGGTGATTAGAAGCCAGTATGGACAGACTGGTGTCCAAGTGGAATGGACGAAGACCAGAAGATGGTGGTCATTAGAAGCCGGTATGTACAGACTGGTGTCCATGTGGAATGGACGAAGATCAAAAGATGATGGTGATTAGAAGCCGGTAAGTACAGACTGGTGTCCGTGTGGAATGGACAAAGACCAGAAGATGGTGGTGTGAGAACTCAAGTAGAGGAGCCATTTCCGTGACTGTGAAAGCAGTTCGGAAATGGCGAACACGTTTGCTCCGATTTGTAAACTGCGAACGCGGTCACGTGGGGTCTGACAGACAGACAGACAGACAGACAGACAGACAGACAGACAGACACACACACACACACAGACACGGTCAGTGCATTACCTCTCCGTGACGTCATCGTCACTCGGAGAGGTAAAAATTGCTTTGTATTGAATGTGTTCCCAATACAAAGACCATTTCCCAAAATTTCCACTCCTTGGGAAAAACCAAAGTTTCCATCCCTTCAATTTGAAAGCGCGCCAAATAAAATTGTCCAATAAAGAAAAAGTGGGCGTCAAAAAGTACCACGTGGCTTAAGAGGAAGTGACGTCCATTTGCACTGAGAGAAAATTTTCGAAGTATCCGAATGACGATAAGGATTGGGGTTAGAGAATACGGTTTGTTCGGTCCACTCCGAATGAGCCCGATCCGAATCATAAGGATTCGGAGTGATCCGAATGATTTTCGATTTTTAGAGAATAGCCGCCCTGGAATATTTTGGAAAATCCCAGGGAACTAAAGGGGAAAGTAGCGCTCAATTTCAAAGGGTTTTCAAATAAATGAAAATATTAAACATTGAGAAAATAATTAAGTTTGTTGAATTCTTATTTGAAACAAAACTTCGAAAAGTTTCGATTTTTGCTCTCCTAAATCTTTAAAATTAAATTTAATCGTTACAAAAAATATATATTTTAATTTTCATAGAAAAAACTCGTAAATTCATGAGAAATAGTTTGCATGAATAAGTTTTGCAAATAAATTGATTCTTTAGTTCTTGAAAATGACCATTAGAGTTCGCTGGACATTATTTAAAAGAAACGGAAAATAAAGTCTTCGTTGCATTTGCGAATAAAAAAGTTAGTGAGTTATTTACAAAGTTGAAATATTTGGCGAAAACTTTAATTTGAAATGATTGAGTTATTTGGTCCGGAATTATCGCGAAAACTTACACGGGAAGTTCGTTCCCCAAGACACGACGCGACACAAATTAATAAAATGTTGAAAACTCATTTAAATATTTTGAAATCCGTAAATGGTTTTAATTGTTCGTCACTAATTCTTGAAATAGAGACTAAATTGAAAATGGCGTCAATTCGGCAAATTGTCGAATCCCGAACTGAGGAAATGAGCAACTGAAGTTCGTGTCTTACTGGAAGGTAGTCCAATGATGAGGAAGGTCAAAGTGGAGAAGGGAACACTCTTTTACGGACACCGTTTAGACGGGGGAAGAAGGTGGTGTCCAGTTGTCGGGACAGTGGTCGAATTGACGGACAACAATTCCAGATGAAGGGAAAGTGAAAGGAACCACGAGAAAGAACTGCCAGAAGATACTTAAAGGGAAAGTGAACTGTCCACTATAATCCAAAGAGATTTTCTAATGGTGGTCGTCTGTCCATTTTCCCCTTGAACAACCTTTACAGGTTGTGCTTGACCACCATGTCCTGAATCTCAAGCAGAGCCTGTCTCCTCAGTAGAAGGGGCGAGGTTTGGATTAAGGTAAATATTGGGTTTAGGTTAAGTATGAGGTTGGGTTAGATCCGGAGGGGTAAGGTTGGTGTGTTGAATGAGGTTTCCCCTTCCCCGAGGTCAGGCTTCCTGAGTTGGCATGCGGTCACTTTACTTCTCTTAGGATAGGGGTCAAAAATGGAAACGTAGTTCTTTTCGGTGGTCCTTCACTCGCTCAACTTCTTAAGGTTCATTTCCCTTCATTTGCAATTGATATCTCGACCAAGTCGACCGTATCCGTTATCCGTCTGGACTTCTGATGCGTACGCGACGAACACTCGTGTCGTTTCATCCGGAATGATCTCCCGCGTTCGCGTACACGTTCATCCTTCCCAACTTCTACGGAGTGACGACGAGATGACGTTGATCCTGAAAATAAAAACAATGAAACGTCTCTGTTACAATGAAACTTTTCAAGAATTTCAAATTTGTACCGACCTTACGTAAACTTGGATGAAACAAGAAGAAATTCGTCTTCTCAAAACAAGATCTTCAGAATTTAAGGCGACTGGATGTTGATGTTAGTTTCCTGTGACGTAGAAGGTGAAAAGGGTAAGAGAAATAAGACTAAGTTCAATCTTTAGCGTGATTTTAAGAGTGGCTAAAAGTGCGCCTCCTAAAATAGTAAAAAAATGTGAGAGGTGGCAATAAACGAGATATTTAGCAGTAATATGGGGGTTCAAACATGTCCATTTAGTGTTATTTTGAAAAAGGTTGAAATTTATCAGCCGATAAAAACAGGCACATATTTAATCGCTCCTGTAATGTTCTTGCTAAGCCTATTTTGAAAATTTTAATTTATGCGGCAACCTCTTGCGTAATTATGACGTCAAAGGGAATAGAAAATAATGCCAGCGTATTTCAAATATCACAATAGATTAAAAGGGTGAACCCGAGTTTCAAAATATTTCTAAAATTTGCATCTCGTTTAAAGGCCAACTTCCATCAAAAAGAGTTCTAGCGAAGTGAAAACCGAGTGCTCATCGAGACTAACAATGGAGTAGCGACCGTGCCGATTTTCAAATCCCCGCAGGGGTAAAAGATGGAAGGGTTCTATAGCTAACTGAAAGCCGTGCTGCAATGTGGTTCTAGCGAACAGAAGATGAACAATAGAGAATTTCCTTTGGGGAAAAGCAAAAATTCGAGAGGAAATAAATTTAAATAAATTAAGTTATCGAGAACATTTCCAACTTTTGTTAGTCTCGATGCTCGCTTTTCAGTTCGCTAGAAGCCTTTTCGCTGAAAGTAGACCTTTAATTGTTAACCCATTTTAACGAAGCTTGTCTTATTTCAAAGAGAAAGAGACCCCCTACCTCTTTAAATTGGATATAGAAATTTAAGCGCATTATATGATAGCTTCGAGCCTTTTCAGTTCGTTTCGAGAAAAGCTTACCTTTTCAGTTATTGAGGGTTGACGGTCGTTCCTCCAGAGTTGTCTCCCAGGTTTATGTTTCTTTGTTCTATCGGAGTGTTGTTTATTGTTGTCGGCCCGAAGATGTTGATGGTCCCTTGATTCACTAGGTTGAACTGTTGCCCTTGACTCGCCGGCGCAGAACTGTTATTGAGTCTCATCCTCATTTTGGCATTGCGTAGGTTCATCTTGGATAAGGTCTCCGTCAATTGGGCCAGATCCCTTTCCCGGCCTCAATCTCGTCAATGTCACTTCTCGAAGGGCCGGCGCTGTTTATCGGCGTCTCACTCGATCCACTTAATTCCGATCTTTCTCGCTTCAGTTCTCCAATCTCACTCTCTAATTTCTCTTTTTCAATCCTGAGCGACGAGACTTGAATTTCCAATCTTTCCTTGTCTTCGTTCAAGACGGATACATCCGCGGGTAGATTTGAATTCTCTTCAGTCTGAACGGATCTCGATCCCGCCGCCTCGCTCTTTGCTCCTTCGTTCGAAATTTCTCTTTCTTCTGCCTTCCTTTTTTCGTGTTCATCAAACAATTTTTCAATTTGTTTTTTAACGGAATCTTTCGCGTAGGACAAAGCGGTGCGACCAACATTGTTAGTCAAGTGGATGTCGGCGCCGTTTTCCAGCAACAATCCGACGACTTCCAAGTGGCCCTTATAGGAAGCGATTGACAAGGGTGTGACGCCATCGTTTCGAGCCCCATTGACTTGCGCCCCATTTTGGATCAAGAGACGTACGACGTCCAAGTGACCATTCTGGGAAGCCATGAACAAGGGTGTGGTGCCATCGTTACGAGCCTGATTGACTTGCGCCCCCTTTTGGATCAAGTGGGTGACGACGTCCAAATGACCATTCTCAGAAGCGATATACAAGGGTGTGGCGCCACTATTTTTGGCCTGATTGACTTGCGCCCCGTTTTGGATCAGGTGAGGGACGACGTCCAATTTGCCTTGCCAGGATGCCAAGTATAAGGGTGTTCTGCCTTCATTGTCGAAGGCCCCAATTCGAGCTCCTTTTCCAAGAAGTAGTTCGACAATTTCAACATGTCCATTTTGGGCAGCGACGTGTAACGCCGTGCCACCATTTTCCTCCTCCCGCTTGTCTGGGTCTTCCCCTCTGGCTAATAATGTCTTTACTCTTTTTACGTCACCATCCCGCGAAGCTTCGTGTAAGTTCGGTGAATTCCCTTTTCTTCTGAACCACTCCATCAGTTTCCCAGGATTTAATTCCTAAGAAAGTTCTTGTTTCAAGGGCGATTGTGGATCTTAATTTTAAAAGTGGCCAATTGGTGACTGCGTAATTCGGGACATTGTTCCTCCCAACACATTCGTGTATTTACACGGGGAAGTACACTAATGGGTGTTGACGTCAGGGACAGGGAAGTAACAGTGTTCGGGAGCTTCATTTTGTTCCTCGTTGTCGGTTGACGCTCATTTCATTTCAGCGCGTTCTTATTTTGAGTCTAAAAACATTAAAGACACGCCTTCAAAACCAAATATTGATAGCTATGGAGTTTTAAACTGCACTCACTTGGATTGAAATGGCCCATCAGGGTTGGGATCTTTCACCATCGCGTCGGTGTTTTTCGTTGGCCTCGAATTTTTGTTTTCCCAACTCGAGAAATGATCGTCCGCTGTAAGACAGATGAATCAGTGATTTGGAACCTTCAAAATCCGCAATTACTCGATTCGACGTAGTTTGCCCGAACTGAAATTGTCTGTGTCGTGAAATTACCTGGAAAATGTCTTTGAAGCAGTTTAGAAGAGAGGCCGAAGACTCCGTTGTTTCATTAGAGATGACCATGGGTCATTGAAATCCTGGAATATACATTGAGTTTTGAAATTGACCGCCAAAAAATGCCTCGAAATTAAAAATTTTTTAGCCAGGGAAGGCAATTTGATTTCAGTGGAAAACAAAACTTGACAACAGTTCTTGGGTTTACGAAAATAGCAAAATTGCATGATAAATTTGTGTTTAAAAGATATTTGTTCAAATGAAAAGTTGACTTGTTTGTAACTTAATAATATTCTGAAGAAATATCCCTATTGACATTGACAAATAGCTTTTGAGCTACAGAATAATTAGGGAAAATATTTTGAAGGAATCATTTTGGGGAATCTGGGAATTTATTGCTAACCCTGAACAAGTTGTTTTCCCGAACTGAACTTTTCCATAATCAAGTTCTACCGTTTCAATTTCGTTGTCTTCGATTGAGATTAAAGATAAGAATCTATTTGAAAATGAACTTTAGCATTTCGATGTCTGTCTCTCGATAGTTGCACTTTGAATGAGTTTGGGCGTCTTCCTTCACCCTGCCCAGAAGGAACGACCCGCTGCAATTTGAAAAAGATCGATATGGGTGCAATTAATAAAATGCACAACCATAATTTAAGAAAGAACTTTAAAAATTTGATGAAGTTACCTCGAAAGACTTTGTTTCTTTATGGGAGATTCGAGGGGTGTTTCACTCCGCCGTTCCGTGGAGCGGACCACCAACTCAAAGCTCGCGTCTTCAATCGCTGCTCTTCGACGTTCCCGAATGACGAGTGCCACTCCCCCATCAACCAGCTCCCAAATCCTGAAAATTTTCAATTTAAAGAGTTAGTGCCATAATTTTCGTCATCAACAAACTTAAAATACCAAAAAAATCCTTGAAAAATCTAGTTTATTATTATATGTTTACTCCTTTGTATTTGGTTTCGTAGAAATTTATAAAATTGCAATTAAAGTATTGTGTTTGGAAAAGGCCTAGTTAAAATTTGGTTTCGCTTGATGACGTAGTAGGGAGAAATTTTCTCTCTTGATGTCGCTCACGTGACGCCTGTTAGTGTCTCACGTCTTCATTTGATTATAGACCACCTCATAAAACTCCATTTCAAGTGTTAGCTAAAACGAGAAATTTTGGAGGCTTTTCAAATATATTTCTTTATAAAAACTATTTTCACATTTACATCAAGAGCTCCAAACTTCAGGGTTTTGTTAAACCTGAAAAAGATAAAATGAAGTTCGACAATAGGTATGTTACATCTAAACGACAACTGGCTTTAATTACACACAAATGTGTGTTAGTTTCAGAGCTTATTTATAAATACTTAAAAAATGATCACTTTTCGTTGTTGTTGGGGTCCATTTCTTTTTTTTTCAAAATACCGATCGGTCACGTGATGAAAGTTGAACAATGACAGAGACAATTTTAGGATTCGCTTCACAATTTTGAGAAATAGCTTTATGCAATATCAATAAAAATTTTAAATTTTGCAGAGTTGTAGAAAAATTAGAGAATTCGGATTTTTCTAAACTCAGAGAAAATTCAGGAAATTAGTAACAAAATCTAAGAATCTTATAATTGGGAAATACAAGGTATTTAAAAGCCTACAATTAACATAAATGCAAAATGCGTTCTTGATCTCTTAAATTTCATAGAATGTCTGAATCTAAAAATTCTCTGGTACCGTTTCAATCGATAACAAAAGTTTTGACGTCGTACGTTTTGTGGGCTTGTTACAATAAATTTCACTTAATTATTACAAGATAATTTTTTAATAGATTTTTTCAGATTTATTTATTTTTTCAAAAAGAAACACCCAATAACAGGGGGTTATGTTTGAGGTGCTACTGTAGAAATTTAACTTACACGAATTATAACGTTATGGCAGAAGTAAGATGAGACTAGAAGTAAAGAGCTCTAGCATTGGTAGTAGATCCTGGCACTAGTGAACAAATTTGAGGATCTTATGCCGCTTCCATCGCGCCTACACAAGAGAGAAAAAATTGGTCGAGTTCCAAAAAATTTGCAACCCCCTAAGCCTCAACCTAAAGCCGCGGAACACAGACTCGGGTGCTTGAATCTAGTTCGGCCGTCTACCGCCACGAGCGTCTCACGTTTTGGAAGGAAAATTCAGAAACCGCTACCAGAGGGCCAACGGTTGGTGTGTTATCAAGAATATTCACATTCGCCAAGTGAAGAATTTGGTTACGTCGATACTACTAGTCCCTTATCTTACTTCTGGTTATGGCGATAATAAATACGTTGGAAAATAACAGGTGTGCTTATTTTTAAGAACTAACATAGAACGACCAAAATTCATAAAGTGCATTTTTTGTGCGAGGCTAAATGTGCTCGTGTTTCCTTATTAAATCAACCGAATAAACTGAGAAATTTTCCAAAAAAATTACTAAATATTATATTTTTAACCGCAAAATATTGGAACGTTTTTGCTAATTTAGGTTTTTTTTTTCACTTTTTCCACAATAGTGCTATTTTAGTTTCTTTCTACCCTGAAATTGTTAGAATATTTCCATCTGATTATCAATTCTTGTTTTTAAATATTTATTGCAATGAAAATACTGTTGAAGTTAAATTTTCTTTCGAGAAATGTAAACTTTTTAGGACTATTTACAATGAAAATGAAATTGTACTGGTCGTAACGCAAATTCATAAAATACGACATTTCTCATTGCCCTAATGCTAAATTTCATAAGAAATAATTGTTCCCACGTTACAGATTGGTGTTTTTACTTGAAAATATGAACATTAGTGAGTTTGGTGTAACTGTAAAACCTTATTAATCATGACGTTTATTCCCATTGGTCCTAAATCATCAGTTCCTTTTCCGTGATTGTTTTTAAAAGTAAGAAGTTGGTTTGGCGGTAATCACATTTATTAGCAAACACACCTCAATTAACGTATTTAATTGAGTGCATTTATACTTATATTGGTTTTGTTATTTATGGTGCTTCCTAGATAAATGTTTATATTGTCTTAAAATGATTTAAAACGACACTATGGATTTATGCATTGATATTTGCTAAGCCATTGAAAACTTTATACAATGCACCTTCACGACGGGGTTGCAACGTTCACCAAGGATGAAAGAATTGACTTAAAAAGCTATCGAACGATTGTCGATACGAGAACTAGTTGTGGTTAGAAAATTGAAAATAAATTACAAACACAATATTATTGCAGCTAAAACAATTCCACACGTGTAAACACGAAAGAGAGCTTCGAAGCCTTTGAATGAAATGGCTTTTATCTCTGTCAGTGGTTCAACCCATGTAATGAAATCTAGCAGATATTAATTGACTTTTCGATGCTTGTCCAACCATTGCGTCTCCATTATAGAGTCTTGCCAATAGCAAATAGTACACTATTAGTATGCATCTTTCTTAGCGTAGAGGTTTACAGCACCTTTTTTTTTCTTTTAGCTTTGATTAGCGTGTCTCCCCCTTGGAAAGTGTTTACTTTTTGCTATACTCACATCTTTCGAAATTTTCCCTGACATGTACAAACCCCGAGGTATAAAAAGTCTCTTCTACTCTCAAACTTGAAGTAAACCTATTCTTAATTGACTACTTTAAGTGATGTACTAAAATATAAAATGACTAACCCTTATACTTCCAGGAGTGGTTCAGCGACAGCACAAATTTCACCGAGAATAACGGCCCAAATACAATATTATATAGTTATTTAAATAATCTTATAAAACGTTTACGCGTTGCTTTCTTTTCCCGTCTAACAAAAATTGATTTCTAGAAAACAATATAGCGGCCTAGAACTACTAGTATTGATTTTCATTGAAGTAAAGAAATTATTTAGCTCTACTAAAGCTGAGTTCACACAGGTGGAACTCTATACTGAAGACTATTCACAAACTTAATACTAAAAACTAACCTCCAAACCCGCTTCAAGTTGGTTTTCCAAGTAACTTCAACAGACGGTATTTGTAATTAATTTCTCCATTAATAGTTGTGTTAGAAAAGCCTATTGAATCGCTTTGAAACTGTTTCCCTGTAAGTGTTAACATGGCTTAAGTGACCTTTTTATCGACATTTCTTCATCCTTTGGCGTAAATGTATTGTACCCATACCACGATCAAATACCTTATACAGCAAGGTATACCTAAATGTGGTCGTGTTTTCTTATTAAATCAACCGAATAAATTAACAACTTTTCCAAAAAATTACAAAATATTACATTTTTAATCCGCAAAATATTGCAACCTTTTAAAAAATTTTGTTAATTAAGGTTTTTTTTTACACTTTTCCCACAATAGTGCTATTTTAGTTTCTTTCTACCCAACTCGGAGAGGTTTATTACGGTTTCCCAACTTGTTTTAAAATGACGTAAAACGACAATAATGATATTTGCTAAGCCTTTGTAAACTTTAGACAATGCACCTTCACTATGAGGTTGCAACGTTTGCCATGGATTCAAGAAACGACCTAAAAATCTATAGAACGATTGTCAATACGAGAACTAGTTTTGGTGCGAAAATTGAAAATCAGAGAATATGGAGCCAGTATACCGATCCAAGATGGCGGCCACTCAAGGGGGAGGAGTCGGGTTTTTCCGATCTCCTCTCGTTAACTGTCAATATTTGATTGACTGATTGTATAGGCTTGTAAATTAAAAAAAGAAATTATTTCACAAGAATGGCAAATGTTATTCTAATTGAAATAAAACTATTCACAATTAACATATAAAAGAAACATTAAAAATTAAACAAAAAAACATATATTTGGAAAAAAATGTCTATATATATACAAATATATATATATACAATTTTACAAATTTAAATTTACTTAAGATACCCGTAAGGGGTCGTGCAGTAATCTGGGAAAACTCTTACTTTATCGACGACTACCTGATATGTTTTAGTTTGATCAATAATAATTAAAGTGTGATTAGGTAATCGTCTAATTTGCGGGCCAATCGGTACTTATACTGAGTTCATTTCTGGTTTACCATCGTTGTTTACACCTAATAGTTTCTTCATTATATCAAAATTGACGTGGTTTTCTGTTGGTGAATTTAAATAGAATCCTTTAACTTTAATTATGTTAGTGATTTTTTCTGTTGCGGGGTCGTAAATGTTCATGGAGTGGGTCATTGGACTACAGTTCCTCAGGTATCTCTCTTTTTTGGAAAATTTTGAAAAATCCCCAGTATTTCTTTGGTTGCTCATCCAAGCTTCTTTGGTTGTCGGTACAAGCTTCTTTAACCGTATTTACCATCTTGAATAGTGACACACGATGTTAAAGGTCCATAAAAGATACCATAGTGAAGGGCAGGATGATGTCAACGCGTTTGTGGTGTTGGCCTACCCGCATGAACCGTGCTTCTCTTCCGCGAGCCGTTTGGGGCGCCCGACCGCGTTTAGGGGGTGGGGGGTTCGCGAACCACGCGCGCGCGTTTTAATTAATCGCGTTTAAGTATGAATGAAAATTACAAATTTGTTTCATTCAAGTATTAGCCATGATACCATTCACTACACCTGGATATTTTATTATTTTCGGTCCTTCGGGATCTGGTAAAACAGTTTTATATAAACGAATAATAGAAAATAAGGATAAAATGTTTCAACCTAAAGTTGATTTAGTTGTTTGGCATTATAGTATATATCAGCCTAGCTACGATGAATTAAAAGAAATGGGTGTAATTATGCGTCAAGGTTTACCCGACGTTACTATATACGATGGTACTCAAACAATACTAATCGTATTAGACGATATCATGTTAGAAAATAAAATAATATTTATCAGAAAAATTTACTAAACAATCACATCATAGGAAATTATTCGTAATTACCCTTTTACAAAATATATTTGAAAAAACTTGAGAACAGCTTCCTTAAACGCTCATTACATGATTCTTATGAAAACCGTGAGAGATCTTATGCAATTAGTGGCCCTTTCTAAACAATTGGCACCCAAAAACTCTAAATTTATATTATAATGTTATTTGGATGCGACTGAAAAACCACACGGGTATTTACTTTGCGATTTAACCGAAAAGTGTCATTCCGATTTAAGGTTTAGAACAAATATTTTACCGGGAGAACAAATCGTCATCTATACTCCCAAGAAGAAAACTATTTAATTAAATAACATTTCCGAGATTTAATCATTATTTACGATGTCACCACCGAGAAAGATCAAGAAAACATCGTTGAATAAAAAGAAAAAAGTTTAGCCGCTAAAAATATCAGTTTAATAGCCGCTTTGGGGCAATTAAGAAAACCTCAAAGACTAGCTACTCTTAAAAATTCTAATCGAGAAATTATTGATTCAATTAGCGAGTGTTGTCATAACGCCTTACAAGGCGCCATCAATTTGAAACCAGACGTTTATAATAAACTGTGTAAGCATAAGAAACATATTCGTAAAATTGCTTGCAAAAATACCCATTGGAAAGACAAAAGAGCTGTATTATCTAAACAAACCGGAAGTGGTTTCTTTAGCGTCCTTTTTCCAGTAATTTCGTGCCTTTTAGGTGGATTATTCTCAAAATGAATAAAATGCTAGTTTCCGCTAATAAAATTACCTTAGTGCCTTTGGAACAACAGCAACAACAAAGTCCTAACCCAACACCCCATCAATTAATAACAACAACAAACAATGATATTTCAAAAAACAATGCAGTGTTATCAGAGTTGGATAAAGAGATGAACCTAATTATCTCAAATCCCGCTTTAGATGAAAAATCAAATGGGTTTTTTTCGAGGTAGCCTTGAAACGCTACCAGAACATCTTGAAACCCCGCCCATCGAATAAACACGACAACTGGATTAATATCTTTCCACTGAAATATAGGGGAGCAGCGAAGAAGATATTTGATCATTTGACAAGTAACGCTCATAGTATACGTTGGGATGATGCGGGGATTCTTTATGTGAACGACCTTAAGATCCCTGATTCAGATATAGTTCAATTAGTATATTTTACTATACAACCTATGCTCTTCAACAAATAAGGGGTAACTCGTTCGCTTATGGGGATTCCCCCAACAGGATGGACAGAATTTGAACCTTTTGTTGAAAACTTTCTACCTTCAAAAAGTAAATCAAAGCCCCTCTCAGCACCGCCCCCATCAATCAAGACATCGCCTCTTTCCAAACCTTTAAAAAATAGGCTTCGACCCCGAACGTATTTAAGAGCGAAGAAGAGATTAACCTTTGACAATAAAGCCAGCCCTTTAATATTAAAGAAACAACCTTTTAATACCAAGGGTACAGTATGGGAGGTCTATCGCAGCTCCAAAAAGAAGAAATCTTAAAGGATACTTATCTCAATAGTAAACACAAAGCCGCCTTCACTGGACTAAACCCTTCGTACCAAGCAGTCCGAGACATTTCGAGAAACGATGTCAAAGCCTTTCTAGAGGCCACTGACGATTACACACTAAATAAAACTGCTATAAATAAATTCAAAAGGCGTAAAATACCTGTATTTAACATTTCGGATAGGGTCGAAGTTGATCTAGCTGATTTAGGGTCAATCGCCAAATACAACGATGGCTGCAGATGCCTTATGGTAGGCATTGATTGCTTTTCCCGAAAAGCTTTTGTAGTACCCATGAAAATAAAACACGCTGCCGAAGCTACGAAAGCTCTCGAAATAATCATCCAACAAAGCAAACCTAAAGCCATCTGGTCCGATTTAGGAAAAGAATTTAATAATAAAAACTTCTAAAGAAAAATAAAATCAAATACGGTTCTATGACGTCAGAAAAATTCCACTGTCCTTTTGTAGAAAGATTAATTAAAACTTTGAAACATCGAGTATTCAAAATGTTGACTCATTTCAATTCTCATAGATATATAGATCATTTGACAGACATAGTTAAAGGCTGCAATGCCTCTTATCATTCCGTAATAAAAATGGCACCCGATAATATTTCCCCATCTAACGTTCTGGAAGTATACAAAAACATTTACGAGCCAGAATTGAGTAATAAGCCTACTAAAAAATGACGTCAAATTTCGTGTTGGTGATTACGTAAGAATAAGCAAGCTTAAACCAGAATTTTCTAAAGGTTATGAGCCTAATTTCTCGACGGAAGTATTTGTCATTTCCTCTATTCTGAGTTTCAGAAAACCAGTGTTATATCGTCTTAAAGATTTGGACGACAAGCATATAAGCGGGTTGTTTTACTCTGATCAGCTCATTCGAACTGTAGAACCCAAACTGTTTAAGATAGACTCTATACTCAAGAAACGTAAGCGTAAAGGAAAATTAGAACATTTTGTATCGTTTATCGGTTTAGCTAAATCACAGAACTCTTGGGTAACAGCCGAAAATGTCGAGAAAATCTGAATTCTATTTAACGCTACCTAGCGACGCTAGTATGGATATCTACCCTAATAACACTATGGATAGTTACATCACTAAACTACCGGATCCTATTAATTTACAAGGACAATGGGAAATTTCGTTAGTAGAGATAATATATACAAACAGCTTCTACAATGTAATATACAAAACCAATAAGAGAAAAACACCTGAAGATTCATTGGATGATGGCAACTTTAAAAAACCTAAAAACCCAAAGTCATGCGACTTAACATACCAGGTTCAACGAAAAGATGGAAAACTGACCAGATACGAAAACTATCATCTATATAATATACCGGCCGGCCATTACAAATCACTAAACCACATTGTGGAAACTATCAAGACTCCCAAAGTATGCGAAAAAACAGCTTCTCTGTTTCATTTTAATGAGACGACGGGGCATGTATAACTAAAAACCGATGCCTCTGGTGATACAAAAATTATCATCAAGACCCAGAAATCATAAGCCGACATCTTGGGGTACAAAGACCATCTCAGTATACAAGGGTTGAGCGATAGACCAGGCAGGCTAAACTACCACGTACCATCTCAATTATATATTTATTGCGACCTGGTCGAAGGGAAATTGTCGGTAACATCCACGCCCCCCTCTTACGTATTATACCCATCGAAGACCAGAAACACGTGGATACCGTGTGCCTTACTTTTGTCTCACCCCATTACGTCCCTTTGTCAAAACATTATATCAGCGAGGTTGGCATTTATATAAAGGATCACATGGGTGAACCAGCTTTATTTCAGTTTGGACTGTTGCACTGTAAAGTTCATTTAAGATGCGCAGGTCAAACGCGTTAGATAACAAAAGATGTGTCTACACGGATTATTATACCCAACTAGCGCAGTCGGGGTCAGGTGGTCTGACGTTTTACGTCGGAAAACAAGGACAACACGGCCATGGACAAAACGGGCACGGGATTGGTTCTTTCCTGAAATCTTTCGGAAGATACGTATCACCTTTCTTATTAAAAACGGGCAAAGTTCCTTGGTAAACAGCTTCTGGGCACATCTTCAGAGATTATAAACGATGTCGCCTCTGGAAAGGATCTGAAAACTTCCGCTAAAAGAAGGTAAAGGGGGTACCAAAAAAAAAGAAAAGACACACGGTGCATCACCAGAAGCACCTTTTATAGAGCGGAAAAGCACGTGTAAATTTGGTGTTTTAAACTACCATTGAATTGGGTGTCCTTTGACACCAACTAGGTTTTTAATAAGACCATCCAACAAGGCGCTCCTTGGCACCGTTTAGGTGTTTAGTAGTATCTTCCATCAAGGATCCCTATCGCACTGTTTAAGTGTTTAGAGATACCCTTCATCAAGGTAGTTTTTGGTACCTTTTGGGGGTTTAATAATACCGTTTATCGAGGTTATGTTTGACACCACTTTGGTGTTTAAAAAGCCTTTGGCACCACTATATATTTAATTAGTTTTTTCTAAGCTAATTATTGTGTGCGCTGATTATAATGCTGTGCAATGAGTAGGGGAAGGCATAAGCTTTCTTTTGGTATATGGTTTATTATGATTGGAAGAGCAGGTGCTATTCTTCAAAATTGCCCTTAGCTCCGTTAACTTCAGAAATTTAATAAAAAAAAGTGTTACTTATTTAACCAGAATTGATATTAATTAAACCAATAACCAGAATTGATATTAATTAAACAAATAAAGCGTTATAAATGGGATCCTCTTGTAAACCAAAACCATGACCCATAATCGTAAGTTTGAAATAATTTTTGGTAACGTAGACTTGCGTCTAAGAAACATTTATTTCCAACAGAAACTGTGACTTCTTTGAGAAGGATTAGAAACAGAACCACTAAACAGTTTGTTACATATTTAACATAAACCAAAATTAATATATTTTATTTAAACATCATGCTATGAGCTACGTTGTTATGTCGTAAATTAAGAAACAAGTTAGAGATCCAATGATCAGCAATAGTTTTCACCTTTAATGTAGAACTTGAATTTAAATAATACAATTTAAAACGTTATTAAAAGAAGAATCTATTCAATTCTGTTCGTCATTATTTACCTTGAAAAGTTATCGATTACCTTAGCGGAGCTTTCATCATTAAGGTGTAAAATTTATCACAACGGTTTTCACCTTTAATGTAGAATTTGAATTTAAATAATACAATTTAAAACGTTAGTAAAAGAAAGAATCTATTCAATTTTGTTCGTCATTATTTACCTTAAAAATTATCGCTTACCTTAGCGGAGCTTTCATCATTGAAGTGTAAAATTTATCACTAGTGTAGAAAAGGTTATTAACAAAAATGTAGTAATTGATTTACCTACCAGTAAGATTAATAATTAATTTGTTTATAATTTATTTGAACCTACCGACGGTATTCTTTTATCCCAAATAACCGAAGTTTATGTTGACAAAAAGAAGACGTAGAAAGTACTAAAACGCCGAAACGTCAATACCCAGAAGAACGTATGTCACAGTAAGTGTTTTTAATGATAAAAATTAATACTTAAACTTAATTTTTCATAATGAATATTTGCTTTTTGTTTGTTTCAAAGTTGTACAATGTAGGTAAGATTCCCAAAGGTGAGGGTTTATCCAGACGTGACATAATCGACAGCGTTCTACACACTCCAATGTACTTGAACCCCTCTTGAACATTTCTTTCGCGGCCCAAAAAATGAGGTGGGAAGAATTAAATGAAGTCGAAGATATGAAAGGAGCGCTGGTTTTGCATGAAATTATGTAGCTGACTTTTAACATGTCACATTAAATTTACACCCAAAGAAGCGATTTCTACTCTTTTAATCGTTTACAGAAACCACAGTTACGGAGTTAAATCGCAAATTGCCTTTCCGTGTAAATACAAATAGCCTAAGGAAAATCAAACGGAACAGGTAAATATGGTCTCGCCATTTTGGTCTCGTGATTTTTAAGTCCTGTTATTTTTTGGTCTTGGGACTTTTTGGTCTCGTTACTATTTGGTATCGTGATTTTACGGTCTCGGTATTTAGTATCGTAATTATTTGGTCTCGGGACGGTTTGGTTTCGTGATTATTTGCTTACCTATTTAGTTGCCACGTTTTTCAAAACAATGGTTCCAATAATTCGTTGCCACCTTTTGCAAAACAATGGTCACAATAATTTGTTGCCACAGTTCCCAAAAAATTCTCCAATTAATTAGCTGCCACCTTTTCCAAAATATTCTCCTATTAAATAGCTGCCACCTTATCCAAAACATTCTCCTACCCAGCAAACACAAAAGGTCTCAGGACACTCAAGATATATCTTTTGCGGATATTCAAAACATTCAATAATATATAAATTAGCTGCCACCATTTACAGAATATTCTCCTATTAATTAGCTGCCACCTTTTCTAAAGTATTCTCCTAGTAATTAGCTGCCACCCTTTCCAAAATATTCTCCTATTAATTCGCTGCCACTTTTTCCAAAATATTCTCCTACCCAGCAAACACAAAAGGTCCCAGGATATTCAAGATATGTCTTTTGCGGATATTCAAAACATTGAATAATATATTAATTAGCTGCCACCTTTTCCAAAATATTTCTATTATTGCTAATAAATTGTTCGTGCTAAGAGGCGGGCTTTTAATACTCATATAAATAATCTTCTTACCACCAAACAAGGTTGGGTTGGGTTGAGTTGGGTTAGGTTTGGTTATATTAGGTTGAGTTAGGTTAGGTTCGGTTTGGTTTGAATGGGTTGGGTTAGGTTACGTTTGGTTGGGTAAGGCTTGCTTTGGTTCGGTTAAATTTGGCTGGTTAGAAAAAAGATGAAAAGGTGATATTATTTTAAAACAAGTCTTTCGTGTCCAGAGACCAATTTGTCCCGAGACCCAATTGTACCGGGACCAATTTGTCTCGAGACCAAAGTGTCCCGAGACGAATTTGCCCCAAGACCCAATTGCCCTGAGACCAATTTGTCCCAAGACCAAAACGGCGAGACCAAATTGCCGCATACCGAAAATCAAATGTTTGTTGGAACTATAAATGTCTGAGAAATATTTACTAGCATACCCATAGATTTTTGGTGCAACAATATTTGGCTTACATTAGAATATCTTGGAGTTTGGAATCAGTCAGTGCTTATTAATTAAAACATTTTAATATCAGAGCATATTAATTCCTTCTCTAACACAGTACAGTCTGTTAGAAAAGTCTTTGCCCGTTGATTTTTTTTCCGAATATTTTGAATAATTCAAAAACCGTTGATCACAGAGAATTAACATTTGACACTAATATAGATATTTTAGTTCTCCATCAAATGAGACCAAATTTGAAGTCGTAGGTCGAAGCACGTGCTAAAAAACGCGAATTTTTCGAAAATCTGAAAATGTTCAACTTTTTAAATATTAGTTTTTGGAGAAAATAAATGTGAATTTCGTTATCAGGGGGGTCAATTTATATTTAGAAAGTGTCTTCAATTTCCTTGTATCTTTAATATTTCGCAAGATATTTCAATTTGTTTAAATTCATAAAATTGAGAACGCTCTAAGTTCCACAAAAAGTGAAAATGAAAACCGTTTACCCAGATATCTAGAACATCCCATATAGGGTATTTCTACCTATCTTTTTGTTGATATGACGAATTAGTAAGTTCCAGCTAACTTTAACTTTTCATTATGTTTAAAGGGATACATAAATGTTCTAATTTTAAGAATTTAGTCTTTCACTTCAATATTACCTGACCGTTGTAAATGTCACAAGGAATTTTTTTTAAATGTAAAGACTACTTTCCCATTGGTTTAGTAGCAGGGCCTGAAATAAGGTAAAATTATTATATAACGTGTGTCCAGTAACCTCTCCTTTGACTGGAAAATATATAGAACCCTGTCCTCCGGAGTTTCCAAAAATAGTGTCGAAACCTAATAGTCAAGCTATCTCAACTTCGGAAATATTTATCGGTCAAAATGTCAAGTGACCTTAATTTTTTAAAAAAAATATGGGGCATTTTCAAATTTAATTGGACAATGTCCTGTGTCCTGTGCTTATTCCCGGCCCTGTTTAGTAGTGTTTACCTGTTTGGATTAAATCTCGTAATCTAAGCTGCTGTTAATGACCGAGCTTCACGATATTTTGACTTCACCATGAATAATCAGAACAGTCGGTCTATTCAAGCCAAATATAACCCATAAGGTGAAGGTTCATAAGTAGCTGTGATCTTATATTTGAAAAGTTAGTTGGAATTTTAGTTTATTTAGTCTTTATGCACAGACACGGTTAGTAACCCAATTTGACCACTAACAATAGAGGATGACTTCACATATGGATTAGCTGAGGCTGGGTCTACGAATGTCTAGTTATTCACTCTCTTAGGAACGTCCTATTATAGACCCGCAACATATCAGTTTTATGTTAAACCCTGGTTAAGCATTGTTATTTTGAATTTGAGAGTTGTCAAACACCTGGTTTAAGTCAATTTTTACTCCCGAATAACGCCGCGTAGCTAGACTAGTTTGAAATCCTTACACACCACACTAACTTATTCATGGAAATAATGTTTAAATTTACGATTGCTGTGACGTTCAATTTCTGAATGTCTTGTATGGGTCATGAGTGAAAACAGTATTTTCAAATGATCATTGGTATGAAATTTTGGGCTTTTCTATTGCCAGGCCTATCGTAACATTGTTAGTACGACAGCAGTTACCACAAATACAAGTGGATTTTTAGTTCCGAATCTTAAATTTACTTCGAAACGGTATACGGACTAAATACCCTCAAGACCGAAACCCCATGTCATAATCCCCAGTATTGAAAAAAAAACAAAAAACCCCTCCTTAGACAAAACCCCCGGTCGTTTTCCCCCCTTCTCTAGGCAAAATCCCCCGGTCATTTTCCCTCATCCTAGAAGAAAGAAAAGCCCCCCATTCTCCCATTCTCAAGGCAAAATCCCCTCGTCATTTTCCTATTCCAAGAAGAAAGTAAAGCCCCCCATTCTCAAGGCAAAATCCCCGGTCATTTTCCTTCATCCTAGAAGAACGCAAAGACCCCCCCATTCTCAAGGCAAAATCCCCCGGTCATTTTCCCTCATCCTAGATGAAAGTAAAGCCCCCCCCCGTTCTCAAGGCAAAATCCCCCGGTCATTTTCCCTCATCCTAGATGAAAGTAAAGCCCACCCCGTTCTCAAGGCAAAATCCCCCGGTCATTTTCCCTCATCCTAGAAGAAAGAAAAGCCCCCATTATCAAGGCAAAATCCCCCGGTCATTTTCCCTCATCCTAGGAGAAAGTAAAGCCGCCGCCATTTTGTGAAAATATATCGAGTGACGTTTAAATGGCCATATAGGTTACGTCGAATTATGGACTACTAGAAGAAAAGCCCGTTGCGGTTAATACACCAACGGACGGTAGCGAATAATGTTTTTGCAATTTTTTCCCCTTGGTGACAACTACTCCTTGGTGGCTAAAATTGAATCTAAGCCCAACCTATACTAGAACCTGCAGATAAAACGGCAAATCGACACCCCAAAACTGGAAGGCAGGCCAGGGCGTTACGCTATTGGCCGAAGGTGCCAGTTTTGAATTATCGATGAAATCAGAATCTATTTTGATTTTTAAAATCATTCAGAGATATTTCCTGGATGTTTCGCTATGCAGATAGGTCTTATAACTAGTAGATGAATCGTTTGAAAATCACGAAAAGTGAATTCGGACGGGCGGCGCGAGAAAAAATAGGCTGTTATATATTAGATGAGTCGGGGTAGTACCAGTTAGATCCTGCGGAACATGAAGGGATAACGTAAATTCGAATGTGACATGAAAAAGATAAATATGGGATTCAAAATCTGCAAATTGGTTTTAAATATTCCTTTATTTTTCTGTTTGTTACCATATAGAAACGTAAATAAATCAAAAGCGAGAAAAAGTTACATACGAATTTTTGGAAACAAATATTTAGCAATAATGATGGCTAACTAGACTAAACCGTTTTGCATCAATTTGGCAATAAAAATAAACCGCTTGCAAAAATCAATTTGTAAACCAAAGAAAAAACTTATCAATATTTAATTAATACGGCAGCGAATCGCCCCTCACGCGCAAACACATTCGTAGCCTTTTCCTAAAGGACACACATAATTTCCGGATGAAATCAGGTGGCAAAGCGTTGTAAGCCGCAAGAACCATGTTGAGAAGATCTTCTCGAGTGTCCGGAATTCTCTTTTCCATGTTGTTTGCCATATGTGCCCACATGGTTTCAATGGGATTTAAGTCCGGCGAGTGCGATGGCCATTCCAACACGTTAATTCCTTCGTGGTCCAAGAAATTGGCCACAATTCGGGCATTGTGCGCGGGGCAGTTGTCCTGTTGGAACCACAGGCTGAAATATTTATGTGATAAGTCAATAAATTCCATAGAATTAATGTTAATAAACTTACCGGTTTTGGTCTTCCACGTCATAAATAGCGGCCACAGAGGGAAGCATGGAGTCCCGCAAAATCCGAATATAGGACTGGCCGTTTAGACGTCCCTCAATTGGGTGCAAAATGCCGACCCTGCCATCGCCAATACATCCCCAAACGTTGACGCTAAAACGCCCGCTCCTTTTCGTATGATTGACGAAGTTCGGGTCGTATCTTTGATTTGTGGTTCTCGTGACCCACACCACCGGCGACGATGGCGAACTTTGAAAGGACTATAAAATATCAAGAATAAAATTAATTGAAATTAGCATAAGAAATTACCCAGTTAATATTTACTTTTTCATCGGAGAAGAGAATGAACCTTTCCAAGTCTTCCCGTGGCCAAGTTAGCATTTCTTCGCAAAATTCCCGACGAGTGCGCTTATGGGCTGCCGTGAGAAAAGGCTTATTCGCCGACCTTCGTCTCCTTACTCCCGCCTTCTTTAATTTGGCCCAAACGGTTGTTGGCGTAACGTTGACACCAGTGTTGTTTTGCCACCTATTTCTTAAATGTCTGATTGAAAGAAATTGGTTGTTCTTGGCGTCCCTGGTGAGTGCCCTCGTCTCTCCGGCATTGCCGGCGATCGGTCTACCAGGTCTATCTAAATCCTACACGTAGGGGAACCACCTTATACTTTCTACATCTCTAACCTTATATAATCAAACCAAAGGCAAATATTAAGCAAAACCTTACTTGAACCCTTTGGAATCTTTCATATCGTGAATTCGTGTAACGAGCACCTCTACTTGAACATCCAACACGATTAGCGATTGCATCCCAGGTCCATCCTTGTCTCCTTAGAGTAATAATTTCGACTCTTTGTCCTTCCGTGATGCGAGGCATGATTGAAACTGTTTACTTTCTTAAGGAATGTAGGCATTTTTATATCAAGTCACAAATATTTTTTGAGTGCGTTTCCCGTCTATAGAATCTCTATTTAGAACCAAAGCAAAACGTTTTTAAATAGAGATTCTATAGACGGGAAACGCACTCAAAAAATATTTGTGATTTGATATAAAAATGCCTACATTCCGTAAAGGGAGGGTGAAGTAGAAAATCAGGTGATTTTTTATCAATTCTTCTACTAATTACAAGACCAGTCTACATAGTGAAACATTCAGGAAATACTTCCGAATGATTTTAAATTTCAAATTAGGTTCAGATTTTAAGGATAATTTTAAAGAAGGTCCTCCGACCAATCGCGTAACGCCCTGCCTTTTTATTAACAAAATTCTCGTGGCACGCTCCATGTCGCGCGCGAATTTTATCAAATCTCGTGATAAATTTCATTCAACACGGAACGTGCCACAAGAATTTTGTTAATAAAGAGGCAGGGCGTTACGCGATTGGTCGGAGGACCTTCTTTAAAATTATCCTTAAAATCTGAACCTAATTTGAAATTTAAAATCATTCGGAAGTATTTCCTGAATGTTTCACTATGTAGACTGGTCTTGTAATTAGTAGAAGAATTGATAAAAAATCACCTGATTTTCTACTTCACCCTCCCTTTACGGAATGTAGGCATTTTTATATCAAGTCACAAATATTTTTTGAGTGCGTTTCCCGTCTATAGAATCTCTATTTAAAAACGTTTTGCTTTGGTTCTAAATAGAGATTCTATAGACGGGAAACGCACTCAAAAAATATTTGTGACTTGATATAAAAATGCCTACATTCCTTAAGAAAGTAAACAGTTTCAATCATGCCTCGCATCACGGAAGGACAAAGAGTCGAAATTATTACTCTAAGGAGACAAATGGACCTGGGATGCAATCGCTAATCGTGTTGGATGTTCAAGTAGAGGTGCTCGTTACACGTATTCACGATATGAAAGATTCCAAAGGGTTCAAGTAAGGTTTTGCTTAATATTTGCCTTTGGTTTGATTATATAAGGTTAGAGATGTAGAAAGTATAAGGTGGTTCCCCTACGTGTAGGATTTAGATAGACCTGGTAGACCGATCGCCGGCAATGCCGGAGAGACGAGGGCACTCACCAGGGACGCCAAGAACAACCAATTTCTTTCAATCAGACATTTAAGAAATAGGTGGCAAAACAACACTGGTGTCAACGTTACGCCAACAACCGTTTGGGCCAAATTAAAGAAGGCGGGAGTAAGGAGACGAAGGTCGGCGAATAAGCCTTTTCTCACGGCAGCCCATAAGCGCACTCGTCGGGAATTTTGCGAAGAAATGCTAACTTGGCCACGGGAAGACTTGGAAAGGTTCATTCTCTTCTCCGATGAAAAAGTAAATATTAACTGGGTAATTTCTTATGCTAATTTCAATTAATTTTATTCTTGATATTTTATAGTCCTTTCAAAGTTCGCCATCGTCGCCGGTGGTGTGGGTCACGAGAACCACAAATCAAAGATACGACCCGAACTTCGTCAATCATACGAAAAGGAGCGGGCGTTTTAGCGTCAACGTTTGGGGATGTATTGGCGATGGCAGGGTCGGCATTTTGCACCCAATTGAGGGACGTCTAAACGGCCAGTCCTATATTCGGATTTTGCGGGACTCCATGCTTCCCTCTGTGGCCGCTATTTATGACGTGGAAGACCAAAACCGGTAAGTTTATTAACATTAATTCTATGGAATTTATTGACTTATCACATAAATATTTCAGCCTGTGGTTCCAACAGGACAACTGCCCCGCGCACAATGCCCGAATTGTGGCCAATTTCTTGGACCACGAAGGAATTAACGTGTTGGAATGGCCATCGCACTCGCCGGACTTAAATCCCATTGAAACCATGTGGGCACATATGGCAAACAACATGGAAAAGAGAATTCCGGACACTCGAGAAGATCTTCTCAACATGGTTCTTGCGGCTTACAACGCTTTGCCACCTGATTTCATCCGGAAATTATGTGTGTCCTTTAGGAAAAGGCTACGAATGTGTTTGCGCGTGAGGGGCGATTCGCTGCCGTATTAATTAAATATTGATAAGTTTTTTCTTTGGTTTACAAATTGATTTTTGCAAGCGGTTTATTTTTATTGCCAAATTGATGCAAAACGGTTTAGTCTAGTTAGCCATCATTATTGCTAAATATTTGTTTCCAAAAATTCGTATGTAACTTTTTCTCGCTTTTGATTTATTTACGTTTCTATATGGTAACAAACAGAAAAATAAAGGAATATTTAAAACCAATTTGCAGATTTTGAATCCCATATTTATCTTTTTCATGTCACATTCGAATTTACGTTATCCCTTCATGTTCCGCAGGATCTAACTGGTACTACCCCGACTCATCTAATATATAACAGCCTATTTTTTCTCGCGCCGCCCGTCCGAATTCACTTTTCGTGATTTTCAAACGATTCATCTACTAGTTATAAGACCTATCTGCATAGCGAAACATCCAGGAAATATCTCTGAATGATTTTAAAAATCAAAATAGATTCTGATTTCATCGATAATTCAAAACTGGCACCTTCGGCCAATAGCGTAACGCCCTGGCCTGCCTTCCAGTTTTGGGGTGTCGATTTGCCGTTTTATCTGCAGGTTCTAGTATAGGTTGGGCTTAGATTCAATTTTAGCCACCAAGGAGTAGTTGTCACCAAGGGGAAAAAAATTGCAAAAACATTATTCGCTACCGCCCGTTGGTGTATTAACCGCAACGGGCTTTTCTTCTAGTAGTCCATAATTCGACGTAACCTATATGGCCATTTAAACGTCACTCGATATATTTTCACAAAATGGCGGCGGCTTTACTTTCTCCTAGGATGAGGGAAAATGACCGGGGGATTTTGCCTTGAGAATGGGGGCTTTTCTTTCTTCTAGGATGAGGGAAAATGACCGGGGGATTTTGCCTTGAGAACGAGGGGGGGCTTTACTTTCATCTAGGATGAGGGAAAATGACCGGGGGATTTTGCCTTGAGAACGGGGGGGGCTTTACTTTCATCTAGGATGAGGGAAAATGACCGGGGGATTTTGCCTTGAGAATGGGGGGGTCTTTGCGTTCTTCTAGGATGAAGGAAAATGACCGGGGATTTTGCCTTGAGAATGGGGGGCTTTACTTTCTTCTTGGAATAGGAAAATGACGAGGGGATTTTGCCTTGAGAATGGGGGGCTTTTCTTTCTTCTAGGATGAGGGAAAATGACCGGGGGATTTTGCCTAGAGAAGGGGGGAAAACGACCGGGGGTTTTGTCTAAGGAGGGGTTTTTTGTTTTTTTTTCAATACTGGGGATTATGACATGGGGTTTCGGTCTTGAGGGTATTTAGTCCGTATACCGTTTCGAAGTAAATTTAAGATTCGGAACTAAAAATCCACTTGTATTTGTGGTAACTGTTAAATCTGGACAGACGAACGGGCTTACCCTATTAGCTATCCAGTATGATATGTCGAAGTTGTTTCCCCGCGGCGATGAACTTTATAACTCTCTTTTTGTTTTTATTACTCTTTCTAAGGCGAGCCGTCAGTCGCTCTGTAACCGTTTTACTATAAACACATGTAAACCTTTAGCTTATTAAATTCGTTTCTATTAGATGTAAAATCTCGTTACTTTCGTTGATTAATTTAATTAGGATAAGCTTAGCGCTCTGCACACTACTATTAACAGGTTATGGGTCCAGGTACGCGTCAGTTGCGCGTAAAAGCACATTAGAAGCATCCTAAAAGAAGAAGTTCAAAGTTAATTTTCGGAACAAGGAAGTTGAACGAGACAGAAAGCTAAGATGGCTACGCAAGGAGACGAATTTAAAATCACTCGCTTGTCAGCAGAGAAAGCGAACTATCATTCATGGGCGATTCGTATGAAGGCGGCACTCATCAGTAAAGGATTATGGGAAGCCATTGATCCTGGCTACGGACCTGCTATGTCAGATGCCGAGAGGAAGACTAATGACAAATCAATATCTCTGTTATTTTTACTGGTTGAAGACAATTTCTTGGACGACATTGGAATTCATCAAAGAGCGTCAGCTGCATGGACCACATTAGCCGACATGCACACAAAGTATGGTCTTTTACATATTTTGCAACTCATGAGGGATTTGTTCAATGTTAATAAAAAGACAGAAGAAAGGGTGCAGACCTATTTGGCTAGAATTATGGATTTGCATAGAAAACTAGAAGCATGTGGATACGGGTTTACTGACAAAGAAGTTGCGTTAATTATGTTATTGGGCCTTCCTAAATCATATGAGCATCTCATTTTGAATTTGGAGCATGATGTGACATCTTTAACCACGCAAACAGTCAAAGCCAGACTCGCTGTTGAAGAGAAACGGCAAGATAGACTTGAAGAAGAAGAAAGTCAAAATGGCGTCGAAGGACTTAATGGCGGAAAAGCTTTAGTCACCCGTAAAAATACAACTCAGAAAAACACCAGAAAGATGAAGAAGCCAACAAATACGCGTTTTGTTAAATGTTTTTGTTGTAACGAATTTGGCCATATAGCGAGCGAATGCCCCGATTACGAAAGGCAATATAAGGACAAAGTCCAAAAAGAAGACGTCGCATCAAAAACTCAAGAGCGAAAGAAAAACGCCGCTAAGAAGGTTCAATGTCAGACGACAGACACCAATGAAGAAACCGCATTAGTTTGCGATAATGCACTCTATCTAAATGCAAAGAAAGGAGCCGAAGTTAACTCGAACGTTTGGTATCTGGATAGTGGAGCAACGGATCATATGTCTTCTCGCAGGGAGAATATGACTAACGTTTGCGAAACGTTTAAATCGTCAGTTGAAGTTGCCAATAGAGAAGTTATACGCGTCGAAGGGCGAGGAAAGATGGAATTCCGTACGAAAAGAAACAAGTCGTCGTTTAACATTCAGTTGGAAAACGTGTTATATGTACCCGAATTGGATGGAAATCTCCTTTCCGTAGGGCGTATTGAAGAAATGGGCTATTCGATACTTTTTAAAGATGGAATAGCGGAAATAAAACAACAAGATGGACAAGTCATCTTAACAGCTACACGTGAGGGCAGGCTATATAAAGTCAAAGAAGAAGAAGTTCTCAGACAAACAGCTCAATTTACAAAAGAAGTTAATGCTGAACTTTTGCACAGAAGAATGGGTCATGCAAACGCTGAAGCGCTACATCATTTATTCAAAGAAGATTACCCTCGAGATAAGTCTAAAGATAAATCATGCGAGATTTGTATTTTGGGAAAATTGAGAAGAAAGCCATTCCCGACTAACGAAGCAACTAGAGCTACAAGACCATTAGAGCTTGTACACTCAGACGTCATGGGTAAAATAGAACCAACGTCTGAAGGCGGATCAAAATACATCATTACATTTGTGGACGATTTTTCACGACGCATCTCTGCGTATTTCATGAAAAACAAGAGCGAAGCCCTTGACAAATTTATGCAGTTTAAGGAAAGCGCGGAAACGCAGCTCGGACTCAAAATAAGCACCCTGAGATCGGACAACGGGGGAGAATACTGCAGTAAACAATTTGACGACTATTTGAAGAATAACGGTATAAAGCATCAATTGACCATACCAGCAACACCACAGCAGAACGGAGTCGCGGAGAGAACAAATCAGACTCTGATGGATATGACAAGATGTCTATTACTGGAATCAGAAATACCGCGAAGCTTTTGGGCCGATGCATTGAATACAGCAGTTTATTTAAGAAACCGATGTCCATCGAAGGCTATCAAAAACGAAATACCAGAAGAACGTTGGACCGGGAAACCTATCAACTTGGATAACTTAAGAGTTTTTGGATGCCGTGTTTGGTCAGTGAAGAGCAAATTAGAGAAACGCACGAAGTTGGATCCAAAAGCAGAAGAAACAGTTCTCATTGGTTATCCTGAAGGGGTTAAAGGTTACAAATTATGGGATTTCAAAACTAACAAAATCTTCGTTAGTCGCGATGTTATTTTTGAAGAACATCACTACCCTTTGAAGAAGAAAGACGAAATCCCAAATGAAAACGAACAACCCGAAGAAGTAGTTTTCGTTGATAATGACTGGAAGATTAACTCGGACGACTCAGATGAAGATGATGAAGACGAAAACGAAATTGAGATGAACAATACAATTGAAGAACTCGGTACATTGCAGGGGAAGACATCAACACCAATAACTGATGTACAAATTCATACAAAATTGCCAAGATCAAAGGTCAAAGATAAGACAGAAGTAGGACAACAACCACTTAGAAGATCAGAAAGAATAGCAAAGAGAAAAGAAAACTGCAAAATCGCATGCAGTGACCCCGACCCAAGCACCGTTGAAGAAGCAATATCCGGAGATGACGCCAAGACATGGAAAGAGGCAATGGCCGAAGAAATGTCATCACTGAACAATAATAAAACTTGGACATTAGTACCACGACCTAACGGGAGGACTATTATTGGATCAAAATGGATATTCAGGAAGAAGTTTCATCAAGACGGAACGCTTGAAAGATACAAAGCAAGACTTGTGGCGAAGTGATTTTCACAAGTTAGTGGTACAGACTACACCGACACATATTCACCAGTAATGAAAATGAAAAGTCTCAGAATTCTAATAGCTCTCGCTGTTAAATGGAACTGGATGATTCGACACATAGACGTTTCAGGTGAATACCTCAATGGCACATTGCATGAAGATATATATATGCAACAACCAGAACTATTTCAAGAAGAAGGAAAAGAGGACTGGGTATGTCACTTACACAAGAGTTTGTACGGATTGAAACAATCTGGGCGTGAATGGAACAAACACTTTGACGCATTCCTAAAAACAAGTAACTTGGCAAGATCGAAGACAGATCCATGCATTTACTACAACCTAGAAGATGGCATTATAGTAGGGCTTTACGTGGATGACACTCTCATTATTGCCAAAGATGAAAACACCGCCGACCGCTTTGTGAAGAAATTAGAAGATACATTTGAAATCCACGACCTTGGTTTAGCGGCAAATGTATTATCAATTTGCATTGAAAGAAATGAAGACGAGTCCATATCATTAAATCAAAAAGCATATGCCGAGTCAATTCTGAAGACATTTGCCATGAGCAATTGCAAAGGACTAAAAACACCCCTTGACCCAGGTGTTAAATTAGACAAACTATCCGATGAAGAATGGAAAAATGAAGAGGCGAAAAACAAAAGTATTCCTTACAGACAAGCCATAGGAAGTATACTATACCTGGCTGGTACAACCAGACCTGACTTATCGTTTGCCGCAACGTATCTCAGTCAGTTCAATAAAGGATATACTGAAGAGCATTGGAATAGCGTGAAGCACGTTTTACTCTACTTCCAGAATACGAAAGACTACAAATTGACATTTAAGACTAAATCGGAAGGCCTTGTCGCGTTCTGTGATGCTGATTGGGCTAGAGACAAAACCGACCGGAAGTCTTACAGCGGTTACATTTTCACAATAGGAGGAACTGCCGTTTCTTGGTGCAGCAGAAAACAAAAGGCAACCGCACTATCAACCGTGGAAGCAGAGTACTTAGCAATGTGTGAAGCTACCAAAGAATTACTCTGGTTAAAAAGCATTTTGGCTGAATTGGGTGTAAAATCCATATTTGAAGAACCACCCCATATCTATGTTGATAATCAAGGAGCAATGTGTTTGGCCAAGAACCAAATCTGCTCAGACAGAAGCAAGCACATCGACTTAAAATATTTCTTCCTTAGAGAGATGGTGGAAGAAAATAAAGTTGTTTTTAATTACGTCTCAACGGAAAACAACCTAGCCGATATGTTCACAAAACCTCTTGGTGCAGCGCACGTGAAGCATCATTGTGAACGTTTCGGATTAAGCGTGGATGAAAACAACATCTCCAAGGGGAAGTGTTAAATGTGGACAGACGAACGGGCTTACCCTATTAGCTATCCAGTATGATATGTCGAAGTTGTTTCCCCGCGGCGATGAACTTTATAACTCTCTTTTTGTTTTTATTACTCTTTCTAAGGCGAGCCGTCAGTCGCTCTGTAACCGTTTTACTATAAACACATGTAAACCTTTAGCTTATTAAATTCGTTTCTATTAGATGTAAAATCTCGTTACTTTCGTTGATTAATTTAATTAGGATAAGCTTAGCGCTCTGCACACTACTATTAACAGTAACTGCTGTCGTACTAACAATGTTACGATAGGCCTGGCAATAGAAAAGCCCAAAATTTCATACCAATGATCATTTGAAAATACTGTTTTCACTCATGACCCATACAAGACATTCAGAAATTGAACGTCACAGCAATCGTAAATTTAAACATTATTTCCATGAATAAGTTAGTGTGGTGTGTAAGGATTTCAAACTAGTCTAGCTACGCGGCGTTATTCGGGAGTAAAAATTGACTTAAACCAGGTGTTTGACAACTCTCAAATTCAAAATAACAATGCTTAACCAGGGTTTAACATAAAACTGATATGTTGCGGGTCTATAATAGGACGTTCCTAAGAGAGTGAATAACTAGACATTCGTAGACCCAGCCTCAGCTAATCCATATGTGAAGTCATCCTCTATTGTTAGTGGTCAAATTGGGTTACTAACCGTGTCTGTGCATAAAGACTAAATAAACTAAAATTCCAACTAACTTTTCAAATATAAGATCACAGCTACTTATGAACCTTCACCTTATGGGTTATATTTGGCTTGAATAGACCGACTGTTCTGATTATTCATGGTGAAGTCAAAATATCGTGAAGCTCGGTCATTAACAGCAGCTTAGATTACGAGATTTAATCCAAACAGGTAAACACTACTAAACAGGGCCGGGAATAAGCACAGGACACAGGACATTGTCCAATTAAATTTGAAAATGCCCCATATTTTTTTTAAAAAATTAAGGTCACTTGACATTTTGACCGATAAATATTTCCGAAGTTGAGATAGCTTGACTATTAGGTTTCGACACTATTTTTGGAAACTCCGGAGGACAGGGTTCTATATATTTTCCAGTCAAAGGAGAGGTTACTGGACACACGTTATATAATAATTTTACCTTATTTCAGGCCCTGCTACTAAACCAATGGGAAAGTAGTCTTTACATTTAAAAAAAATTCCTTGTGACATTTACAACGGTCAGGTAATATTGAAGTGAAAGACTAAATTCTTAAAATTAGAACATTTATGTATCCCTTTAAACATAATGAAAAGTTAAAGTTAGCTGGAACTTACTAATTCGTCATATCAACAAAAAGATAGGTAGAAATACCCTATATGGGATGTTCTAGATATCTGGGTAAACGGTTTTCATTTTCACTTTTTGTGGAACTTAGAGCGTTCTCAATTTTATGAATTTAAACAAATTGAAATATCTTGCGAAATATTAAAGATACAAGGAAATTGAAGACACTTTCTAAATATAAATTGACCCCCCTGATAACGAAATTCACATTTATTTTCTCCAAAAACTAATATTTAAAAAGTTGAACATTTTCAGATTTTCGAAAAATTCGCGTTTTTTAGCACGTGCTTCGACCTACGACTTCAAATTTGGTCTCATTTGATGGAGAACTAAAATATCTATATTAGTGTCAAATGTTAATTCTCTGTGATCAACGGTTTTTGAATTATTCAAAATATTCGGAAAAAAAATCAACGGGCAAAGACTTTTCTAACAGACTGTACATAAAGTGCTCATAACCTGATATAAAATTCTCTTGTCTATGTAAAGGGATACCCTGGAAAAATTGGCGAACGAATACAAAGCTGATATTTCAATTGGTCTGGATTGTCTTGGGACAATTTTTTCTCAAGAGTACTGTCTGGCGATATGGTCCTTATTACTTGGTACGAAGAAATTAAAAATATGGATGAGTATTGTAAAATAGTGCCGAGCAGTACTATTCGTCCACGGTTTTACATGTCGCCTTTCATCGTTAAATCTGATTTACTTTAAGTAAACAAAAATCATTCTTTTGATAAAGACGTCATGGCTGGAATTAACAGAGTGTAAGTCAAATCTTACCTTATTCCAAGAAACACAAATTTTAAATTGGGTCTACTAATTTTCTATTAAGAATATTATAGAGAATGTATTTTCAATTTTGGCACAGAATTCGTGACGGTAGAAATATCCCCATTCAAACTCCAATATGGTGGTCTGTCAATCATACTGTCTTTAACCAAAGGTTCGCTCAACCAGCTGAATATTGTTGGAGAAATAGACTCTTATCTACTCGGAACATATTAACTCTGTAACCTGAGAAAGGCGATGTTAGTTGTTTTTTAACCGGTTAATATCTTAATACTGTTTTTGGGAACTGCTATAAAGAGCAATGTTATTTTATCATTAATATCACTTCACTTCACTCTCTCACTCGTTTAATAAACATTTCGTTATTTTATTTGGTCTCTCTCTTCCTTATGGATTATCTCTTTAATATAAGTTAGCTATAAGGCTATGAAAATCTATCAGGTTATGGGCTCAGCCACGTATAAATACTTATGTTAAGGAAAGTCGGGTACCAGTTAGTATAGTTGTATAATTAGACTTTGTCTTCGGTCAATACGTACAAGATGGCTTCAAGCGACTTGAAATCTCTTGTCACGAAGTTGAACAATACTAACTATCAACTATGGAAATTCAAAATGAAGATGGTACTGAGAAATGAAGTCGTAGAGAAACCTTCCCTCAGACCAGTTACTGGTACTGGGCGCTTCCAATTCCTTTCGTTGTTCAAGTTCTTTTTGATTTAGGGAAGGACTTGCTTCTGGCTCGCTACTTAACGGATGTTCTTCACCTAGAGTGAAGTTTTTACTCTCCGACGTTTTGCCCGGAGTATTCGGTACCGAGTCGTGTTCACTTGTATAAGGCGATTGAATTTCTTCTTGAAATTCTAAACGAAAAAACAGTTACTTTTTCATTACGGAATAATTTTTATAATACCAACCATTAGGTGGGGATTTCGACAAGCTCGCGTGTTCTTCATAATCTAAAATATTCAAGTTATTATTGCCAGAAAATATAAGAGAAGCTTAAAAGCTTCCCCGGCACTGTAAATTAGCGCGCGGTTGTCGGGAATCCTTAAACACTATAGAATTGGTAAATATGTCTAACCAGAATCATCGGGGCTTAGAAGCCCTTTGCCTGATGCTAACAGTCTAAGCGTTGTCAATAAATCTCCTCCTCTCTTTTGGGTAATTTTTTCGACGATTGAAAGGCATTGGTTGACCTCTGCTGGTGTCGAGTGGTTGGTGGCCAATCTGCGACGCAACTGCTCCGCCTCTTTTTTTTCATTCATCAGATTTTTCAAATTTTTAATTTTTTCCTGGTGTTCCTCTATCATTTTTTCGGTGCCGCGGAAGGCCACCTCAAATTTCGCTCTATTGCTTTCCAAAATGGTTAAGCCCTTTTCATATAAACTTATCAACGTTGGTAGTGTCGAATGGTCTTTCGAGCTTTCCGACGGAATAATTGGAACCTCTTCGATTTCTAAGAGGCGTCAAAATTGTACAAATAATTATATTTTATTACATCATCATGATATACTTTATAATGCAATAATTACCGGCAACCAGGAACCTAGCGTGAGGAACGTTGGCGTGGGGCTCTTGGAAACATCCCCTTTCCATTTGCAAGGGTTTAAGCCAATTCTGATATTTTCCGCATACCTTATGGTACACAACCACAACCTCTTCCGGGAAAAATTCCCTTAAAACCGTTTCAGGGCCTAGTTTCGACTCTACAATGAATGAGCAATATCAAATTTTAAAATGTCTTATTTGTCAACCTTAACAATGTAAGACTTACGGACTAGTTTCACAACGAAACAAATGATTAAGTACACGAAATAGTGTTTTTCGATCTTTCCCACCTTTATTAGGAAAAGTTGGGAGAACTTCTGAGTGTTGTCCGAAATCGCTTTATAAAGTGTTCGCGAAGTCCTGTAAACGTAAACGGATGAAGTTTGTGTCTCGCTTATTGGTTGTAAACACTCACTGTTCCAATTCTCCTGTTGAGAACAAGTGCTTAAAAATTTCCTTCCATGTAAACGAATGAGTGGTCTTCCGAAATAAATCCATTTCGGGAACAGTTTTATTGAGGAGGCATTGATGAAAGTTTTTTGAAAAATTAAGGACATGGCGTCCACCAACTGGCTCGTCGTGAATAATTTGCTTGTAGACCCAGGCATGGGCCTTCTGTGGCATTTTGCAAGTTCTTCTTTGACGAACCCAATCGTAATGAAGTTCATTTTGAAGACTGAACGATAAACGTATATTCAATGAATAAACGGAAGTAGCCACCTGTACTTAACATAAGCCTATCAGCGGTATAAGTTAACGGCAATAAGTTTGCCGGTGTAACGCGACAACATTATTAAAAGTCTTTGAATAGATCGGGGCTTCTAAAAGGTTAGGTATGGCTAAAACAATATTACCTACGCGATACTTTTTCACCCAAATAACATTCTCGGCCAAAGGGGTTTCGGCTAATCAAGAATGTTATTTGAGTCAAGCTTGACCCTGGTAATGTATGGCTAATAGTGTTACCTTTATATTACCTTTTCACCCATACGACTCTTTCCCCATTAAAATAAAAACGGCAACCATCTACGTAGCTATACTAGCGTTGCCCATTCCATACAGCTAAGAGGAATCATTCTGTAGCCTCCCCGACTCCCTTTTATAAGTCGCCAAAGATTGAGTGAGTAGCCCCTCGACTACCATTACAAACAGGCAATGATTAAGCGAGTAGCCCCTTGACTCCCCATTAAAATCTCCAAAGATAAAGTGAGTAGCCCCTCGACACCCACTAAAACAGGCAATGATTAAGTTAGTAGCCCCTCGACTCCCTTTATAAATCGGCTATGAATAAGTAGGTTGCCTCTCGACTCTTTTGAAATCGAAAATGATTGAGTTAGTAGTCCCTCGAATCGCCAATAATTACTTATGAATTAGTGAATAGCTCCTCGATGCCCTTTAAATATTACCAATTATTAAGTATAGGTCACCATTGAATAAGTGAGTGGCAACTCGAGTGAGCTTAAAAATCGCCAATGATTTAGCGAATAGCCCCTAGACCCCCTTTTGCAATCGCCTATGGAAAGCCCCTATAGACTGCCTTTGACACGTAAGCGTTTGAAAGAGAATTTTTCTTAGGGTTACGAATAGCAAATACGTATGCGATTGAAATGATTTTGGTTTAGGGTTTCGTTTCCATTCTCTACTTAAGTCTGGCTAAAATTTAAAATCAATTATAGCATTTCCCAACGGATGTCATTTAAAAAGTTTCCTAAAAAATATGTGGCATTGCGCATCCGCACCGCACTCTTATTTAAATCATGACCGCTTCTTTTCCGTTTTCACTCTCGCTTTAAAAAGGCGAACGATACTTTTTCTTCAGACTAAGTGAAAGTAATAGCCCATCGTTCGATGTTCATCAAACGATGTAGTGAAAAACCATGGATAAAGAATGCGCGTCACCTTGAAATTTTATTATCACGACGCTACAGGATCGGCCACTCCCTATCTCGAACTACAGCTTATTCCGTATATACTCTGTTACAACAACGGTGGTCAGCACCATGTAATTTAGCCTTGCGCGTGCTGACAAGAGGCTAAAACACTTCGGGATATTTTAAACGATTTTAAATCCTGAAGATCCTGAAGTTTTTCGACTCTTGACAGCACGTACATGGCTAGGTTACATCGAGATATAGGTTTGCGATTGCTGACAACCGATGTTGTAACATGAGTATATACAGAATAAGCTGTAGTTCGAGATAGGGAGTTGCCTATCCTCTAAAACTATCGCGCTACCTTTAAGATTGCTAAATTACAACCCATAAGCTGGAAAATGAAAAGCAAAAGCACGCGTCTTCTATTCATCGCATTCTATTCTAAATTCTGGGCACCCGACACCAGGCCTGTGTGAGTACTCGAATAAAGGCGAGTACTCGATCGAGTCTCGAAAATCAAAATTTTGGGACCTTAAAAATCTTCACTATTGGACTCGAGGAGGACTCGAACCGAGACTTGACGCCTTATTAAGTCCAAAATATTTACTCAGTGACCCGTAATTTTAAGTATAGCACCGCATCTAGTAGGGTTTAATCGATTTAAAGTTTTGAATAGACCAGTGATTGGACAAAAATTAGACTTCAGCAAATGTAATCAAGAAAACCAAAACCAAAAGTTAAAAATTTTTGTTACTGCGCGTCAATTTCGTCGTGAAATTTATACTTTGTTAGTAAAATTTATCCTTATCCTTATTAGAAATTAATTTATTATAATTCTTGTATTATTAATTATGTAAAATTAAACTGGACTCGCACAGGCGTACCCGACACCCTGGGAAATATACATCTTATCCCGCGTCTAATTGCCCTCTTTCAATTTGAGAGATTCTACGCACTTTCCAAGAAAGACAATCGCGTTTAAAGATACTAGATCCCACGCATATTTATAAAACAGCTCAATACATTCAAACAATTACCATTCAATTACTAATTTTAATTTGTTGAGAAAATTAATTAACGCGCGAGTATGGCTAATCGTAATAAAAACTATATAAAAATGATGAAAATCGCCGAGTCTTAGTGTTGTACTTAAGATGACGTTTCTTGGATGCGAAGTCCTTCTGATCTTTCTTCACGAAACTTTTATTAATTGTAACAATAAGTTAAATTTGAAGAAAGTTTTTCAAACCAACAAACAACGCAAAGTAACTTTTTCAATAGAGCAAATTTTTAAAGGAAAAAATAATATTTTGACGGACTATAGACGAAAAGATGACTTTCGAGCTAACCTTCTATAACTATAGTGTGATAGGTCGAATAGCCGCCTATGAGACGGAACTCGTAAGTCTATAATATGTATTGCATAAGTCTATAAGTTGTATCACGCGTCTAATAAGGAGTAATTTCAATGGACCGTCAGATACTATTTCTCGGATCAGTTCCGCTCCACATAAACTTTGAAAACCAAGATTTTCAAACAATTTCCATTTTGAAATTTTAATTAATAACGAAATACTTCAAAGTAATACAGAATTGACTCAAACTTTAAAAGCGATACTTTCTCGTCGAATTCAGAATCAATTCTTTCATACGCTAACGCTATGAAAAACCCAAAATTTGAAGATGTAATAAAGCGCGGAACATTAATTCAAAAATGATAAGGAAGTTTGAACATTCCAAACTTACTTACTAATACTTACTTAGTATATTTTTCACAAGTTTACCTTCGTCATATTGGAAAAGCTTGTAGCGAAAGAGCCCCATGCCCCTGTTCCAACTTTGGACATTTTCCGCGCTACAATTAATCCTCACTCGTAATGCTTTTTCTACGATGATCAAATTTCAAAAGTGGACTCGTTTCAGAAGATTTCAAAGATATTTGCCCAGTATTTAATTGGCTGAATTTTACAAGATTAGTCGCGTATGTTTTAATTTCAATCTTGAGGCGTATTTCGTAATTTTACGTCCGTTATTTGGCGAATAATCAACGTTCAAAGCTGATAGAAATGCTTTGAAACCGACTCTAGCACTACCGCGAAATTTATGTTGGAAGTAAGAGTGCTTTCGTTAAAAGTTTTTTTAACATGGGTCGCGAGTAAAGCTGGCAGGCCTTCTACTCAAAAGTCATTGGGAACTCGGTATCTGCTTGGACTGGTATCTGGCTGGACTTTACCCCTTTACTGTTCACCCTTTTTTAGCAAACCTGTTGTTAACTTTACGAAATAAGAATAAATAGAAGTTACCCAATCAGCGTAATTAGAAGAAGCCCACCTCATGTTAACATAACCCAATAACCATAAACCCACCTGATGTTAACGCAACCCAAAAACCGTGAATATGAATTAAAAGTAACGCACCTCATATTAACATGACTCAATAACCATAACTATGTATGTCGAGAGATTTACGGCTCGCGGATCAGTGATAATTTTAAATTATTTGTGCCGTTAAATCGAGTCAAATGTGTCTTTAATTGCTTTAATTGCTTTAATTTACATGAAATGTGCGTTCGATTACCCTCTGTGTTAAGGTTGAAAGCTCCGCATTTCAAATTTGGCTCCCACGAAAACGATTGGGCGCTGTTTGGCGCATGCGCTCTGATTCCGTTGCCTGGTTACGGCGTCCTCTCTACACGGCGACTCGGCGAGTGTCTTGACTGTCGTCAGCTATAAGGCCTAGGCTTAACGAGGCAAGTTCTTAATTACGGTTCTAAATCAAAATTAACGCCTTAAATTAAGTGTATGAAGTTTTTATATTACATACTACTTACTCGGTTCGGCCCTTCTAACAGCCAGCCTTAAATGAAAAGGTCTAGAAAAGGCTAAACATTCATTCGCCACATTTCAGCCTGCGTTGAAATACGAGTGGCTAAAAGAAAACAATGTTGATATCTCTTAATTTATTCGAGAAAATTAACTCGATTCGTCTTAAGTCGACCGTTTCTTCGCTCGGACGCTGTTTGGTTACGCTGGGATTGATTCCGCCGGTTTCCTTTCAAAGTTACCTTACATTTACACTATTACAGATTTGTATATCTTTGGATTTAATGGTTGATGATTTTAATTAATTTAGCATTAATTACTACAATCAAGAACTTCGAAAGGAGTTAATTGGGCATCGGGTAGAGTTATACTGGCCTTAGTACCATCAAATTGTTGTTTAATACTAATTTTTGCCTGAAGTTGAGATTTCCATTCTGCGGTAACGTTTGATGAATTTGACTGATTTTCAGTATTATTATGAATAATGGCTGGAATGAGACGAAAATTTGAAGGACGAAGCGAACCGGGACGTTTATTAACTGGTATTTTTTTCGTGAAACTATTCCGCGAGTAAGGCGAATATTTTTAATAGTATCAAAATTTTGTGTCGTTTGTCTAATATATCATGAACCAACGAGTGTCCGTATCTTTGAAAACAGCCATACGATTAGCTTGAAAACAGCGCTGACGCTTTAAGTGACCGTCTTTATTAATGGGAAAAAGTTTCAATTCAATCGCTCTAAGGTAAGTAATTTCTTAAATTAATTTTCAAGTTTGGGTTCCCGAGCAAATACACTAGTTTAGCGCTGGAAATTAGAACTCTCCGTGCGTTAAAATCAATTTCTTGTCGAGCACAACTCTGATTGTCTTGAAATTGAACCTTTAACTTGTGGGTGCTTAAGTTACTTGTGGGTGCTTGTGGGTACTTGTGGGTGCTTGTAGGTACTTGTGGGTACTTGTGGGTGCTTGAAGGTACTTGTAGGTACTTGCCCCGCGTACTTGTAGGTACTTTGCCTCCTCCATAGGATTAACATTACACTAAATTTTGGAAGCTCGTAACTCTGGTTTTATTAGAGATACGGGGATATCCTTTGATTATGTAATAGTCCTATTTGCCCCTTCCCTCCTTTGTTAACATTTGCTCCATGGGATACTCCATATACGGGAAAAACCTGGAAAATTCAGGGAAGTATATGGGGAAAAGCCTGGAAATCTCAGGGAAATTTGTTTTCCAAAAGTTGTATGAAGCTTGTTATGGAACATATGTTATAAACTCATGGTTTTATTTATATAAAGTTTTACCAAGAAGCGATATCTAGTTTACTAGGGAGAAGGTATTAGATGCCTAAGTATTCGCGCGCCATAGTCCCAGTCCCACTTTCAAAATACAAGGGGGGACGTAAAAGGAGGCCGGGCTATTTCGCCTCTCAGCAGTTGGAAAATACGTAGTTTTCGTCATTCGCGTCGCGTTTACGTGAGTTTTCTGCTCCGTGACCAAATAAGCATTTTTTAAACTGGGCATTAGGCCAGTGACTTTCCTGACTTGGAATAAATAAACTGGTCCGTTACCATTGACCAGAGCACGTCGTCTGCTAAACTAAAGAAGTGGAGAATTAAAATATTAGAATTTTACTAGGGTGGAGTCTGGTTACCCTTGAACTTTCTTAGTAGTCTCGTGGACCACTGACCCCCCCCCTCCGATTTAATTTTTGAACTGGACCGGGCAATTTTTAAACTGGTCATTTGCCCTGTGTCACCGCCTTATTTCCCACGCTGGCGCGAGTTGCTTTGCGTTGTCGAGTGTGTGATGGAGTCGGCTATGCCTGGAGTCCCAACCTTGAAGGAGAGAGGAATGGAGTGGAAACCCCCATACCTATAGCGTTGCCTGTGTACCCCCACCTACGGCACCATAGACCTCCCAGCATCCTCAGCGTACTGGACGAAATTGTAATGGGCTCTCCCTCTATCTTAAAAATAGAAGCTAGTTCTCTTACAAATAAAATGGGGCTGCGTGGCAGCACTTAGCAATCGCCTACCGAAGAGTGGGGGCGTGCGCGAGGTACATTGGGAGAGATACGGTGCCGCAGGTCGCCCATTATTATTTCCAATCCATCTCAACTCCCTTATCCCTGTCCCAACCCCCGCGACTTCCAACCAGTAGCATAGCCCACTCGATCACGCTCTCTTTTCCCCGGCTACATATTTTGAAGATGGCACTTTTTAGGCGTATTAACAATCTTGGATCATCTTTGTGAACTTTTAGGGTAGCACTGACTATATTTTGTTTAAGGTTTTAATCTTAAAATCAAAAAGACGTTAGTTTATGCTACAAAAAAGTTTGAAATTGACAATCTCGGATCGTCTTTGTGAAGTTTTAAGGATATCCGAATTTCATATTAGACTTATGACAATTTTGAGCTAAATGTTAAACGGACATAAATCAGCATTTTTAAAAAATTTCTAAAATTGTCAATTTGGTCCTATTTCTGGAATTTTTAGGGGGGCGCCTCGCGTTTCAATAAATGATTGTAAAAAATTGTATTATTCTAATTACAATAAGAATACAAACTTTTAATGATTTACGTTTTATTTTTGAAGTATCATTATAAATAAATGTCTGATTGAGCTAAAGTTATGGTCCCCTTTATATATGTTTCTGCTTAGTGCAGATTTTGAAAATGTAAAACAGTTTCTTAACATTCTTAATTAAAATGAAGACTGAAGGAACAGATATTAATCAAAAATGTCTTGATAAGAATCAAGACCTAAAAAGTATCGATAAGACTGAGGTTATCACTTGTCTGAATGATCAGATATTAATTTTTCTTTTTAATTGAAACTTAAATGCATGCTTAAGAAAAAACAACGTTCCATTACCGTTTTCCGTTGAAATAAATTATTTTACTGGTAATCAATTTCAAAAATTTACTTATCTCGGCTTTTCGACCACAATTCCATTCCCCGAAAACATTTTATCATTACATTAATTACTTTTGTGAGATAACGTGTCAAAATAGCCTGTAAAAGAATAAAAAACTGTAATAGCGGTCTGTTTAGCCATGATAACAACCTTTTAAAAGTTGCAAGCACTATATAACCCTTTCGAGACTAACAGGACCTGAGCAAACTATAGCTTAACCTGCTACTAGTACGACCAGGGAGAATTGATGTAAACTGGAGTTGAAATTTCATCATGTGCGACCTGCGGCCCTGAAACTCTCCCATAGTCTTAGTGTGTGTAGAACATAATTTTTTCGCTGTTATCTGCCAAAATCAATCATTCTAGGTAGTGCCGCCTCCTCACTTGAATTTTTCATGATATATTAAAGTTTGAACGAACAAAATTCTAGATTACTATTTCCACTACCATGTCCCTCTGCTAACTTGAAGCAAACTTTCCTCTCTTTTTGCTGCTCATTGCCGGTGCCATTTCCTTGACTTTCTGTTCGTTATAACTACTATCATGAGTTTATTTATTTCAAACCAAAATATAAAAAATGGGTTCTTTTTCCTTTTGTGCTACTTAGAATTTATAAATGTATATAACGTTGTGCCGTGCCATATCAAATAGTCTAACCATTGTTAGAAACTAGAGAGAGAAATTGGGCAGTAACACTGATCATGCCCTGAACTATGAGAAATAACAATACGACGGTTGACTAAAGTACACTTGATATTAAATCATTTTGCAAAACCGCGAGTAAAATTCTTACTGTCCCTATTGAATTTGGCGCCATTGATTTTAGAATAAATAAAATGTTCCACAGCGAAGCGTGCGGGTCACTAATGGGGATGTAACGTCTTTAGGAATCTTTTAAAACGAAAACCCATACACATACTCTCCCAAAAGTAAGTAATGTAATGATAAAATGTTTTCGGGGAATGGAATTGTGGTCGAAAAGCCGAGATTAATAAATTTTTGAAATTGATTACCAGTAAAATAATTTATTTCAACGGAAAACGGTAATGGAATGTTGTTTTTTCTTAAGCATGCATTTAAGTTTCAATTAAAAAGAAAAATAAATATCTGATCATTCAGACAAGTGATAACCTCAGTCTTATCGATCCCCAGTAGCACTGCCGACGTAGGGCCTACATGGTCGGCTTTGTGTGTTACCGACTAGTTGGTAAAAAGTCACTAATAAGTCGGGTGAGTAATGGTTTGAAAGTCGAAATGTCCGCCTGGAGGGACGATGGCCCGCCGGTTTTCCTACTGTTTTGAGGCTACTAAAAAACGACTGTTGGCCGACTATATGTCGGCGTCATTATGCCTACCTAAAGCCGCGCTCAATCCGACGATTTCCCGGCTATTTAGTATAGGAACGGTAAATCGTCGGTAAAGGGCTGGTAGAGTAAGGGTTTGAGAGTCGAAATGTCCGCCCGGCGGGACGACGGCCCGCCGGTTTTCAGACTGTTATGAGGCGACTATAAAACGACTGTTGGCCGACTATAGGTCGGCGTCATTATGCCTACCTAAAGCCGCGCTCAATCCGACGATTTCGCGGCTTTTTAGTATAGGAACGGTAAATCGTCGGTAAAGGGCTGGTAGAGTAAGGGTTTGAGAATCGAAATGTCCGCCCGGTGGGACGACGGCCCACTGGTTTACCGACTGTTACGACACGAATGAAATAGGACCCTCATCCAACATGTTTGAGAGTCGACTTAACCGCCTGTCAGCAAGAGGTCCGACGCTTTTGCGACGATCAAACCTTAACTCGAGGCCCGACGGTTTTGCGACGATCAAGCCTTAACTCGAGGCTTGATTCGCTTATAGTAAAGGATACTGATACCAAGTATTGAAATTTCTTTAATACATTTTGCGGAATAGTAAAAGTAAAAAAAAACCGTCCCACGGAAAAAGAAGGCCTATACAACAACTTCGTTTTTCATTTTACTCTTTTATAACGTGACCATACCGACTAGCGGGAAGGAGTTGGTAATCAATTGGCAAAAGTGGGTTTCGTGTTTAGGACGGTAGGCAAGCCTACTTCAAACCACCACAGTTCCAACAGTCGGATAAATGTCGGTTACTAAACGGCCTAAGAATAACTTTGCTTTTAATTTTACACGTCTTAAACGTCACAATAACGACTAGCGCGAGGGAGTTGGTAATCAATTGGCAAAAAATGTGTTGGAATTCTTTAGACGGTAGGCAAGCCTACTTTAAACCATCTCAGTTCCAACTGTCGGATAAATGTCGGTTACTAAACGGCCTAAGCATAACTTTGCTTTTAATTTTACTCTTCTTAAACGTCACAATACCGACTAGCGCGAGAGAGTCGGTAATCAATTGGCAAAAAATTAGTTGAAATTTTCTAGACGGTAGGCAAGCCTACTTTAAACCATCTCTGTTCCAACTGACAGATAGATGTCGGCATTGCCAACTAAAAGAAGTAGTCGGCTTCATGAGTCGGAAAAGTATCGAAATAAGCATGGTACAGCTGACTGGACCGTAAACCGACTATTCGACCTTTAACCGACTGTTATGCGGAAGGCTTGTGCTACTGGGGATACTTTTTAGGTCTTGATTCTAATCAAGACATTTTTGATTAATTTATTAGGAACTCACATCAAAAATATTTATTAGGAACTTACATCAAAAATATTTATTTGGAACTAAGTTTGTTGCTCACTTTTGGTTTGGAATTAATTAATACTTTTATAAAATTATCAGGGTTTTTCAAGTTTACAAGTGCAAGTCACCCTTCGTTTAAAAAATGATCACGGTTCTTCCTGTTTACATGTGCAAGTCACCCTTTTTAATAAACTATTACAGTTTTTCATGTTCACTCGTACAAGTCACCCATTCTTTTAAAAAATTATCACGTTTTTACAACTACAAGTCATCGCTTCCTTCAAACCTTTCCGCAAACCCCGTTTCTTTGCGAGTGTTGCGCGCTTCAACTGATTTAGCTTAATTTTGTAAAAATTCCTAACTGCTTTGCCCCGGCAATTAAAAAAAGTATCATACAACATCTTTTTAACTTTCCCTCTAGACTTAAAAATGTCACCGCCACCCCCATAACATGTCAAAATATTTACTAGCTTCACTGCTTTGAAGCTCATTTCCCAAGATAGTTTTTCTATCAACGTTTTTAACTGATTTTTCAAAATGAGACTTACAAATATTGTTTATTAAATCAAACATTCTATAAGCATTTGTAGTTAAATACATCAAACCTCCACGGCTTAAGAGATAAGACCAATAAGCAAATGATCGCTCTGGAATATCATAGTTCACTTTTTTGACAGAATTTTCAAAGAGCTCCAGAAGTTGCGTATCATCATATTTTTTGGCCATTTTACATAAAATATAACCTCTTATATGATGAACAACCCAAGTTTCTTTCTGAGAAATCTTTTCTTTGGATAAGTGTTTACTAGACTGCTCTAAATCTAATTTTTCAGCATTTGGGTCGATGTGATCTGGCTTTAAACGCACCCACTGTACTAAAACCATAGCTATCAATCTACGTAGCCATTTACAGACTATTAACTGTTGCGAATTTATGGTTAAGTTTGTAAAATTCTCAAATACGTTAAATGCAACCAAAAACTCATCTATTAAATCTGAATCTAGCCTCAATTTCTTTGCGTGTGTTTCAAAAGATATTTTATCATCTATATTATTGCCGTTTGAAGTAGAAAGCTTTTTGATAACTTCATCTGAAAATCGTATACTCTGCGGATTCTTTACAATATCTGCAATTGCCACATTTTCGCCATTGGTAGTAAATATAGAATTTTCCATAAACTCGCAGGTATTTATTATTAAAATTTCTTCTTGAATGATGAAGAAAGCTTCGTTTAAATCAAGGAAATAATTTATGTTTAACTGATTTTAATTTCATCAAAGTCGTTTATATCAATTTAATTTCATCGTGAGGGCTCAAAGTTTCTTGAAATATACAGTTTTGGAAGTTTAGGCTTTTCAATTTTTATATCAGCTTTTATTGCAGTTTCTTGGAATTTTGGCTTCGATAAATCCAAAGGAATGTTTATCGGAATATTTTTAAATGCTTCTCTAGCCTACTTTATGACGTTTCTACCAACTCTTTTCTCTACGCTTATGCTTGCAGATTCTTTCTTAGAGTTATTATTTTCAATTTTTGCCCTCTTCATTGAAGAGATAGGGCCCCAGTAGCACAAGCCTTCCGCATAACAGTCGGTTAAAGGTCGAATAGTCGGTTTACGGTCCAGTCGGCTGTACCATGCTTATTCCGACACTTTTCCGACTCATGAAGCCGACTGCTTCTTTTAGTTGGCAATTCCGACATTTATCTGACAGTTGGAACTGAGATGATTTAAAGTAGGTTTGCCTACAGTCTAGAAAATTCCAACTTATTTTTTGCCAATTAATTACCGACTCTCTCGCGCTAGTCGGTATTGTGACGTTTAAGAAGAGTAAAATTAAAAGCAAAGTTATGCTTCGGCCGTTTAGTAACCGACATTTATCCGACAGTTGGAACTGAGATGGTTTAAAGTAGGCTTGCCTACCGTCTAGAAAATTCCAACTTATTTTTTGCCAATTGATTACCGACTCTCTCGTGCTAGTCGGTATTGTGACGTTTAAGAAGAGAGCTTGCCTACCGTCCTAAACATGTAACCCATTTTTGCCAATTGATTCGGTATTGTCACGTTTAAAAAGAATAAAATGAAAAACGAAGTTGTTTGTAGGCCTTCTTTTTCCGTGGGACGGTTTTTTTTACTTTTACTATTCCGCATATGCCACCAAATTTTTTTTCTTATATATTTAACTTATACTATATTTCGACCCACAAGCAGAAGTTGATAATACTATACTTTTGGCAACACTAGAAACTTAACGTTACAAAAAACTGCAAAGCAAGAAAACACATCTGATTTTCTAGTTTGAATTTTCTCTCCTGTAATTTCTCGGGTCAGGTGACACGCCTCTGTTCTATTGGCGTAACTAAGGTAACGCCATGCACGTCATCATCGAAGAGGGCGCTGCTAGTGCGAAAGCAAGTCAGCCTTTCCAGTATCTCTGACGCGGCTGGGTCGTTAGAATGTTTAAACGAGATTTTTGTGGTCGAAAATGATTAGTTCTAGGCTTGCTAACTTCATCGCTAAGGTTCTTTGTCACACTATATAAACTATAAACGTCTTCGTTTGTCACGTAAGGTTTGAATTTTGTTATTGAATTATCAATTTATCTACCTCTTAGAGCCAGTTTTATGCATAAGCTTTTGCTTTTTACCTAGCTTCTCATCTGCTGGGAACCACACCCCTATAAAGTGAAACCAAAACTTAAACGTTTATGTATACCTTCAGTTTCTTTGATTGAAGCAGGAGCAGATGACAAAGGAGTCTCGGACGCTAGCTTCCATAATGTAGAGGGCAATGGGATGCGCGATCGTCACGGTTATTAACCAAAATCATTACGCCAGTGCCCCCTCTCGTAGGAAATTTGAGCTTTATTTTCCAACCAATAGCGTGGCTGCAAAGTCTCGAAAGGAGATCTGGGAAATCGCGTCTGGAGCCTCTCTTTAAAAATACGTATCGTCTGCTTATAATTAGCCTAGGCTTAACGAGTATTAGAGTTTAAAATGGATTTCAACGGCTTTTTAATCTTTTTTTTAGACTAAAATTGATAATGAAAAGCCCAGCGAGTAACGTATGTACACTATTAAAAAACTAAAATGTGTTTCAGTGCCAATTTTTTCTTAATTTCGTCTTGAATTAAATGATAGCTACAAGAGGTTGGGAAAAGAAATCACTCACGATCTTTTAAAACCCAAAAAGTAAGAGACTGATTTCGTTTCCAACCTCTTGTAGCAGTCAATTAATTCAAAAACATACGGAATATTTTGGCCCTAAAACACATATATAACATTGTGTTTCGGCATCTTTTAAAACCTTGCTTTATAATTTGAAAACCCGAGCCCAATCATTCCAGTGGGCACAAATTGTTAATTAAGCCTTGGCTTACCTGGGTTTCTCTGCTAGTTTGGACTTAATTTACTATTTAGTAGGTTTAAAGTCACAAAATGTAGGCCTAGTCTTATCTTTTATCTTAATACCAACGGTTACAGCTGTTTGAATAAAGTATAATTATATTGTGTATATTTATGTCGCGATCGGATAAGACGAACCTCAGTAGCCACCGTTAGTCCGTTATTACAAAACAAATTCCCAGCAGACTTTGGTGCCAGATATAATCCACCAAAAGCATCGTCTGCTATAATGTCTGATAGCGCGCCTATGGCAAACGATACCGCTACAGCTGTGACGTACGCGGGTGCCATTGCCTTTTATATTGTGGAAGCTAGCGTCCGAGACTCCTTTGTCATCTGCTCCTGATTGAATATAAAAGAAGCAAGTGCTTTGGGGCACTCTGAATTCAAAAACCTTATATATTAAAGATTTTTGGTTGTGAAAATAATACTGAATTCCAAAATAGATCTCAATTTGTTTTAGTTAACGAATGTTTTTGCCGTTTCAAACATTTTAAGAGAAAAATGTGTGAAATAATACCCTTAAAAAATCTGTAAGTGTATATCAGGGTTGCCACAGTACCTGGAAATCCTGGAGAAGTCAGGGAATTTAAAAATGGGCGAAAAGGTCAGGGAAAAGTCTGGGAATTTTAAAAATTTTACCAAATTCAGGGAATTTGATTTTAGTTGGTAAAAGTATTTATTGAAAGAGTAATGAAAGTTTCTCCTTAACCTCTCTTAACAGTTAACACAGAAAACTCCATGAGCAATTCTTAAAAATGTCTAGAATTTTTTTATAAAGTAAATGCCTTCAAAAAAGCTCTTCTGAAAATTCCGTGGCAACCCTGTATATTTTTCATTAAGATTTTTGTAATTTAAGAGATAGTAACTGGCCACATCGAAGATATTAACAATGAATATTAATAAATGCTTTAATTGATGTAAATATTATACTCGCCCTGAAAAATTTAACGTTTTGTTAAAACCAATTAGCTAGGCAGCTAATATTTCCATTCGACTAGTCGTGTAATATCGAATGCATTGTTTAATATTTGAAATTGTTAAAATTGACTTGCATGTTACTTGAAATATTCAAAGTACAAATTCTTAAGTGTTGTTCATTGAAAATGTATTAAAGAAATTTCAATACTAGGTATCAGTATCCTTTACTATAAGCGAATGAAGCCTCGAGTTAAGGCTTGATCGTGGCAAAAGCGTCGGACCTCTTCCTGACAGGCGGTTAAGTCGACCCTCAAACGTGTTGGATGAGGGTCGAATTTCATTCGTGTCGTAACAGTCGGTGAACCAGTGGGCCGTCGTCCCACCGGGCGGACATTTCGATTCTCAAACCCTTACTCTACCTGCCCTTTACCGACGATTTACCGTTCCTATACTAAAAAGCCGCGAAATCGTCGGATTGAGCGCGGTTTTAGGTAGGCATAATGACGCCGACATATAGTCGGCCAACAGTCGTTTTATAGTCGCCTCCTAAGAGTCGGAAAACCGGCGGGCCGTCGTCCCGCCGGGCGGACATTTCGACTCTCAAACCGTTTCTCTACCAGCCCTTTACCGACGATTTACCGTTCCTATACTAAAAAGCCGCGAAATCGTCGGATTGAGCGCGGCTTTATGTAGGCATAATGACGCCGACATAAAGTCGGCCAACAGTCGTTTTATAGTAGCCTCAAAACAGTAGGAAAACCGGCGGGCCGTCGTCCCTCCAGGCGGACATTTCGACTTTCAAACCATTACTATCCCGACTTATTAGTGACTTTTTACCAACTCGTCGGTGACACGCAAAGCCGAACATGTAGGCCCTACGTCGGCAGTGCTACTAGGGAATCACAAATCTGGATCTCCAACGAACCCAAGTAGACGACATTTTTGAAACCGTAGATGGAATGGAATTTCAAGTACTAGAAACGCAATCCCAAAACGATCCTTCAACATCAGTGCTTCCTGAGACATCAGCACAAATCATTAGACTGTTAGATCCGCAGCCATCCACTTCTTCAGGTTTTCGTGGTATTTTAACTTATCGAAGAAAAATTAATCTGGAAAATGTGAAAAAAAAGAAAAAAACAGAGACTCCCCAACATCTAACCAGTGTGGAATTCCTGGAGCATTTGAAAAGAAAAGAACAAGAGAAAGAAAAAATAGAGCAAGAAAAACAAAACCGAAAAGATATTAGGTTGGCAAAACAGAGAGAAAAAGAATTAGTGAAAAAAAGGGCTCCCAAAAGGAAAAAAACTTAGGGTAGCCATAATACAGCAATGGCTTCAGCAATCCCCGGGGAAAACTGTGACTCGCAGTCGCAAAACCTTGTGGGCATAAATTCTGGCAACACATTTGTGCGACCATTGAAAAAGAAATTTGTGCCACCGTTCAAAAAGAACTTGGAGACATAATTTTCCAAAAATATTTGAATCTGCGTTTGTCTACCTTATGATAACACTGTACTTATATACCCAATATGGTTTTTCATTAAAATTTGTTTCATGAGTTTTCGTTGTCAAACTCCTATTTTTCGTATTTATATTAGGGTGTTCCAAATTAGGACGGGGTGTTCCAATTTAGGACGGACCGTTCCAAGTTAGGGCTGAAATCGACCTTTTTTAAAACCCATTTTGTAGGAAAAGTACACGTCTTAGCAATCTGAAAATGGGTGCAATCGATCGGCAATAGTTCAAACTTATTTAATTGGTCTGCTTTTTAACTTCAGTAACTTATTTGGTACTGGAAAGTCTGACTTTCCAAAGAACTTGAGAAAGAGTTCCAAGATAGGGCTACTGACCATACATACCTAATTAAGCTACTCTACAGTCATAAAATAGCTATCTAACAGATAGAAAACAGAGGGGAAACAGTAATTCCCGTATGAAATCAGGTTGTTTGAAGGCTTATTACAGGTACCTTTCAGATTTTTTATATGTATGTTACAATCAGAAAGAGGTAAGTTTGTAGGATAATTGCAGGCGCGTTTCAGATACTTTGTAGGATAATTGCAGATGCATTTCAGATTCTTTGTAGGATAATTGCAGATGCATTTCAGATACTTTGTAGCATCGTTGCAGGTGCGTTTCAGATACTTTGTAGGATCGTTGCAGGTGCGTTTCAGATACTTTGTAGGGTCATTGCAGGTGCGTTTCAGATACTTTGTAGGGTCATTGCAGGTGCATTTCAGATACTTTGCGGCATCATTGCAGGAGAATTTCAGATACTTTGTAGGGTAGTTGCAGGCGCGTTTCAGATACTATGTGGGATAATTGCAGGTGCGTTTCAGATACTTTGTAGGATCATTGCAGCCGCGTTTCAGATACTTTGTAGGATAATTAGAGGCGCGTTTCAGGTACTTTGTAGGATAATTGCAGACGCGTTTCAGATACTTTGTAGGATGATTGCAGACTCGTTTCAGATACTTTGTAGGATGATTGCAGACGCGTTTCAGATACTTTGTAGGATGATTGCAGACGCGTTTCAGATACTTTGTAGGATAATTGCAGCCACGTTTCAGATACTTTGTAGGGTCATTGCTGGTGAATTTCAGATACTTTACAGGCGCGTTTCAGATACTATGTAGGATCATTGCAGCCGCGTTTCAGATGCTTTATAGGATAATTGCAGCCAGGTTTCAGATACTTTGTAGGGTCATTGCAGGTGCATTTCAGATACTTTGCAGCATCACTGCAGGTGAATTTCAGATACTTTGCAGGTGCGTTTCAGATACTTTGTAGGATCATTGCAGGCGCCATTTAGATACTTTGTAGGATAATTGCAGATGTGTTTCAGATACTTTGTAGGGTCATTGCAGGCGCGTTTCAGATACTTTGAAAATTGCAGGCGCGATTTAGATACTTTGTAGGATAATTGCATATGCATTTCAGATACTTTGTAGCATCGTTGCAGGTGCGTTTCAGATACTTTGTAGGATCGTTGCAGGTGCGTTTCAGATACTTTGTAGGGTCATTGCAGGTGCGTTTCAGATACTTTGTAGGGTCATTGCAGGTGCATTTCAGATACTTTGCGGCATCATTGCAGGAGAATTTCAGATACTTTGTAGGGTAGTTGCAGGCGCGTTTCAGATACTATGTGGGATAATTGCAGGTGCGTTTGAGATACTTTGTAGGATCATTGCAGCCGCGTTTCAGATACTTTGTAGGATAATTGCAGGCGCGTTTCAGATACTTTGTAGGATAATTGCAGACGCGTTTCAGATACTTTGTAGGATGATTGCAGACGCGTTTCAGATACTTTGTAGGATGATTGCAGACGCGTTTCAGATACTTTGTAGGATAATTGCAGCCACGTTTCAGATACTTTGTAGGGTCATTGCTGGTGAATTTCAGATACTTTGCAGGCGCGTTTCAGATACTATGTAGGATCATTGCAGCCGCGTTTCAGATGCTTTATAGGATAATTGCAGCCAGGTTTGAGATACTTTGTAGGGTCATTGCAGGTGCATTTCAGATAATTTGCAGCATCACTGCAGGTGAATTTCAGATACTTTGCAGGTGCGTTTCAGATACTTTGTAGGATCATTGCAGGCGCCATTTAGATACTTTGTAGGATAATTGCAGATGTGTTTCAGATACTTTGTAGGGTCATTGCAGGCGCGTTTCAGATACTTTGAAAATTGCAGGCGCGATTTAGATACTTTGTAGGATAATTGCATATGCGTTTCAGATACTTTGTAGGATAATTGCAGACGCGTCTCAGATACTTTGCAGCATCAATGCAGGTGAATTTCAGATACTTTGTAGGGTAGTTGCAGGCGCGTTTCAGATACTATGTGGGATAATTGCAGGTGCGTTTCAGATACTTTGCAGGATCATTGCAGGCGCGTTTCAAATGCTTTGCAGGGTCATTGCGGGTTTTCTTATCAAGTATTGCGAATCGGTCGCCTTATATACCCTAAATTTCCAAAAAATGTTAAAGAGGCTTAGGCTTGAGTTCAAACGTCAACAATAGCTATGTTTAAAATGATTTTAGGAATAAAGTTTCTTAAAACGATTTAACTAGAATTAAGGTAAATTAATGACGATTAAATTAATAAATATCAATTGTATTTATTTAAATATTTAACAATAGCCTCTAAATTGCGTCTCAACTTGAAGAGGTTTATTTTGGATTCTCAACTTGTACACATCCCTTACAAAAATATTAAGCTGTAATTCATCTGCATACAAGCTTTTTTATCGCTACCACGCTGTAATATGTATACATTAAGGCAAAATTTTCTGCAGCTCAAAAACGGGAAAAATTCACAGCATTTCTAGAACTGCAAATTGACTGCCGTTTTTACATTTTCATTTTGTTAGCTGTTAACTGCCTAGCCTGGCAGAAATATGCAGCGCAATTCTGCAAACGCTATGCAAAAGTAGAAATACCAGCTGCTAGTTTAAAACTGTAATTTGTCCGTTTTTATAGACATGTTACAAGTCTGCAAAAGTGATGGAAATGTAGAAATCCAGCTGCTAATTTAGAACTGTAATTTGACCATTTTAATAGACATGTTACAGGTCTGCATACGTGAAAGAAAAGTATAAATCCAGCTGCTAATTTAAAACTGCGATTTGACCACATTTATAGACATGTTTCAGGTCTGCAAAAGTGATGGAAAAGTAGAAATGCAACTGTTAGTTTAGAACTGTAATTTGACCATTTTTATAGACATGTTATAGGCCTGCAAAAGTGATAGAAAAGTAGAAATCCAGCTGCTAATTTAAAACTGCAATTTGACCATTTTTATAGACATGTTACAGGTCTGCAAAAGTGATAGAAAAGTAGAAATCCAGCTGCCAATTTAATACTGCAATTTGACCCCATTTATAGACATGTTACAGGTCTGAAAGAGTGATGGAACAGTAGAAATCCAGCTGCTAATTTAAAACTGCAATTTGACCACATTTATAGACATGTTACAGGTCCGAAAGAGTGATGGAAAAGTAGAAATCCAGCTGCTAATTTAAAACTGCAATTTGACTACATTTAAAGACATGTTACAGGTCTGCAAAAGTGATGGAAAAGTACAAATGCAGCTGCTAATTTAAAAGCAATTTGACTACATTTATAGATATGTTACAGGTCTGCAAAAGTGATGGAAAAGTAGAAATCCAGCTGCTAATTTAAAACTGCAATTTGACTACATTTAAAGACATGTTACAGGTCTGCAAAAGTGATGGAAAAGTACAAATGCAGCTGCTAATTTGAAAGCAATTTGACTACATTTATAGATATGTTACAGGTCTGCAAAAGTGATGGAAAAGTAGAAATCCAGCTGCTAATTTAAAACTGCAATTTGACTACATTTAAAGACATGTTACAGGTCTCCAAAAGTGATGGAAAAGTAGAAATGCAGCTGCTAATTTAAAAGCAATTTGACTACATTTATAGATATGTTACAGGTCTACAAAAGTGATGGAAAAATAGAAATTCAGCTGCCAATTTAAAACTGTAAATTGACCACATTTTGAGCCATATTGCAGGTATTCAAAAGTAGGACATTTTACTTGAATTGAATACCTGCAATGTGTCTATAAATGTGGAATAGTTACAGTTTTAAATTTTAAGCTAGATTTCAACTTTCCATCACTTTTGCAGACCTGTAACATGTCAATAAATATGGTCAAATTACAGTTTTAATTTGGCAGCTGGAATTCTATTTTTGCATCACTTTTTCAGACCTGTAGCATGTCTATAACTGTGGTCAAATTACAGTTTTAAACTAGCAGCTGTTTTTTCTACTTTTGCATCGCGTTTTCAGAATCGCGCTGCATATTTCTGCCAGTACAGACAATGAACAGTTAATAAACAGAAAATGAAGAAACGGCAGACAATTTGCAGTTCTGGAATTGCTGTGAAATTTTCGTGTTTTTCGAGCTGCAGAAAATGTAGCCTTAATGTATACATATTACAGCGTGGTAGCGATAAAAAAGCGCGTATGCAGATGAATTACAGCTTAAAATTTTTGTACGGGTTCATAGCTTCACAGAGCTATATTTTATTGTAGAAATTATTTTCATTTTTAAACAGAAAGCGAATTTACAATTTTATTTCATATTTTACCACAAAAGTGGTATTATGTTACACTTTCAAGTCTCTACTTTCAAAATATCAAGTTTTTAATATAATTGAACCAAAGTTTCTATTTTTAAAATCCATTGAAATATCACGAAAACTCAGTTTCGATATATCAATAATTTTGCCTTGTCGAGCTTAATTGCCCGTTTTATGACATCACTATGACGTGAGGAAAAATAGCGCGGAAATCCTATACGTGTTTCGAGCTTCTCGCCAGTCTAAACTCTGGGTCTGATAGCGGAGAGAGTGGCAACATCTCACGAGAAAAATATATCTGAGACGTCGGCCTACGGGAAACTTTTTAGCCTTTCATAAAAAGATGATTTCAAATAATTTCATATGAAGCATTTTCAAATGCATATTGCAAAATAACCAGACATCAGAGAAATAAAAGCAAATATACTTTTGAATTCACATTCTCTTTATACTCAAAACTGTAAGTTTCACGATTATTTCATTTTACAGCGTTGTTATCGAAGATTTTACGATTGAAGAAGTTTTGGATTCGAAATTTGACGCAGAATTGCCCAGAGTATGTCCCAAAACATTTGAAATTGAACCCTACTTTTAAGATTCGATAAACAGTTTACCTTCATACTCAGGATACTGATGTGCTTTTGTATCCGATGATGATGGCGATTTGTGAAAAACGGGTAAAAAATGGGATTATCGCTCACTCCTTTCCACTAATATTCGAACCAGTTATCATGATATCTGGAACTCCTGAGGCAAAATCGGTCTCTTCGGGGCAGCTTTTTGAAACAGATCAATACGTATGTACCATAACACTAAATTAGATTCTATATTTTTTAGCGGTAGTTTATTTTAACTTATCGCCGTTTTAAGATTTTTAAGTGAAGTTCGCTATTAATTTAAGATTAATTAAATATCTTGTTCGGTCTGAACTACGAATATGAGGTTTAAAAAATTTTTCCAATGTCTGGTGTTACGTTAAATTATTGGTTGGACCCAGGGTTTATGTTCTTAATTTTTGGACTTTCTGGAGGAATGGAATGTCTCAGGTTACACGAAAACTACTCAACCATCCAGCAACAGTAGGATTAATAGGCCGACAGATTGCTCGGGAAAAGGCCAAATCGGGGTCTGAAACGCCCTCCACCCCCGCTGGGGGTTCGGTGGCACGTGGCACCCAGTTGAAGAGGCCTAGAACGGAGGACTCGACTCCCTCGCCCAGCACCTCGCAGGCGGCGGCAAAAAGGGCTAAGTCCTATAGTGACGCCGCCAGCGCAGAAAAGATGACCATCGTTAAAAAAGGCTATCCGAAGGCGGTCATCACGGAGGAAGACGTGGGTCCAATCCAGAAGGCGATTCTAGGGGTGCTGGATGGGATACCTTCGGGGAGCCGTCTACCGCGCCTTGCGAATTTTAGCCTGACGGCCGGGGCCCTGGTATACTCCTGTGAGGATACGTTCACTGGTCAATGGCTGAAGGAGAACACAGCCAACTCGGTGGTGGGGGATGCGGTGCTCTCAGTAATGAGACCTAGCGAACTCCCTAAGCCAGTTAAGGTAATGTTCCGCACCAGGGACCAGATCACCAAAGAGCCGGCGGTGCTGTTCCGGCGCCTAAAGGCCCTTAACGATGGCTTTGCAACCGAATATTGGAAATGCATTCGGACATACGTGGACAGGGCCGTGCGGTACTGGGTACTGTCCATCGATGGCTCCTCGCTGGAAGCCATTAAGAATGCTGGTTTCGTGGGCTTCACTGGAGTGGACAAGGGTTCCTTCAAACTCCTACAGCACACGGAAACCACCAAAACCACTGCAGCCGAGTCTACGGCAGGGGGTGGGACTAGCGAGATGGGGGATCTCGCTGTGGAGCTCTCTGGCGTCGCTCTAGGCACAGAGGGGGAGGGGGGGCTCATTCGGAAGTTTGTTCTTCCATGGATGAGTCCACCCTACTGGAAGAATCGGATGGGACCCTTCGGGGTTCAGCCGATGAGCGTTCTAGTGGTGCTGGTGAGGGGGAGGATCTTGGGACTGGGAGCTTGCCTGTCAGGGGGGGAGGTGCCACTGGCCCTCTCGGGACTGATGAGGTGTAGCTAGGTCCCTTCTGAACCCCTCTCTTAGGGACCATGGGGACGCTACGTGCGATTCAAATCAATCTGCACCATAGTAAGGCGGCCTCTGCGGTACTCTGCAGGAGGTTTGCTATAGAGGGTCTTGATCTGGCCCTCATACAAGAACCGTGGATATGCCATGGCAAAATCCTCGGTCTTGACGCGGCAGGGTCACTATTTTATGACCATACTGCTGCTAGACCTAGGGCGTGTATTCTGGTTCGGAGGGATCTTTGCTGTATCTCTCTACCGCTGTACACGTCCCAGGACACGGCGGCCGTGAAGCTAGTCCTGGCCACTGGGAATGCCAAGTTGACTATCACGGCCGCCTCTGCTTACTTTGCCCACGACGCGGACTCTCTCCCGACAATTGAGGTGATCAATTTGGTCGATCAATGTGAAAGGAGAGGGGACAAACTAATCCTTGGCTGCGACGCCAACGCTCATCACATCACGTGGGGCAGTTCTGACTGCAACAGGAGAGGTGATGATTTACTAGAATATTTAGTTGGTTGTAAACTCCATATTCTTAATCAAAACAATGAACCCACTTTTGTTACTTCTAATAGAAGGGAGGTCATTGACCTCACGCTAGCCACGGAAAACCTCGCGTCTTCCGTGTCTAACTGGCATGTGTCTACTGAGCCGTCTCTGTCGGATCATAGGCACATCTGCTTTACTGTCGCGACTACCTCTGTCCCGGCGGGGACGGAGGTACGCAATCCAAAACGGACCAATTGGACCGGCTATAAGGAAGACCTTATCCTACGCTACGGAGATGGTCACACCCCTAAACTCACTTCACCTTACGAACTTGATAGGGCTGCTGGTGACTTAGAGAGCTCTATCATTGAGTCGTTTCACCGGAACTGCCCACTCAAGACCGTTAACCGCTCGAGGCTTGTCCCTTGGTGGAATGCGGATCTCAGCCGGCTTCGGAAATACACGCGCAGGCTCTTCAACAAAGCCAAGCGCACGGGAGACTGGACTGGATACAGGCAGTCCCTTAATACCTACAACAGGGCCATTAGAGCTGCTAAGAAGGACTCTTGGCGGACCTTCTGTGAGCAAGTCTCCAATGTCCCTGCCACGGCTAGGGTCATGAAGATCCTAGCGCACGACAACACACATCGTCTTAACACTATTAAGTTGCAGGAGGGTGTGTACACTAAGTCTGGGGCTGAGACTCTCAAGCATATGCTGGAGGTCCACTTCCCTGACTCCACTCCAATCAATCCAACAAACCCTGACTCTCTATACCCTGTTCTGCACAGGGCGAAGAGAGAGGACTGGCTTGTAGCCAGGCAGGTTGTTACGATTCCCAAGCTTCGTTGGGCTGTCAACTGTTTTGAGCCCTACAAGTCTCCGGGACCCGATGGGGTCTTCCCTCGGCTTTTGCAGGAGGGCTTAGACCACATCGCCTCTCCGTTATACAAAATCTATAGACTTTGCACTGCTCTCGGTCACATACCTTGTGATTGGAAGCGATCTAGGGTCATCTTTATTCCCAAGCCCGGGAAGGTTTCCTACCTCGAGGCGAAGGCATTTAGGCCCATATGCCTGACCTCCTTCTTCCTCAAAATCCTGGAGAAGCTGGTGGACAGGTACATTAGAGACGAGGTACTTTCGGTAACTCCTCTCTCTTCTTCACAATTTGCTTACCAAAAAGGTAAATCAACTGAGACGGCCCTTCACGGCCTCACGAATTGCCTGGACAGGGCATTCGAGTTTCAGGAAATTTCACTGGCCGTCTTCCTCGATATTGAGGGGGCCTTTGACAAGGTCTCTAGCTCGGTTATTACTGAAGCTGTTAAGAGATTTGGCATCAGCGACACTCTTGGCCGTTGGATCAAGTCCATGCTTACCGACCGCGAGGTGTCGGCGTCCCTCCTTGGGGACTCTCTAGGGGTGACTACCAGCCGGGGCTGCCCTCAGGGTGGAGTGCTCTCCCCCCTGTTGTGGTGCCTGGTGGTGGACGAACTCTTGGAGAGACTCGGGGGTGCTGGGGGCTGTAGCTGCTTCGGGTATGCGGACGATGTAGCAATAGTCTTTACCGGGAAGTTCCCGGATACTGTCACCACACTTATGAGATCTGCTCTCTCTAGCGTGGAGCAATGGTGTCAGGCGGTTATCCTTTCCGTTAATCCTGATAAAACTGTCCTTGTTCCGTTTACGAGGAAGAATACTAAGGATCTGTTCAATGATATCTCCTTCTTTGGCCAGGTCCTGACAAAGTCCTCCGAGGTAAAATACCTGGGGGTGACCTTTGACTGCAGACTCACATGGAAGCCGCATCTTGATCGATGTATCAAGAAGGCCAAGATGCTTTTCTGGAGGACCAGGAGCTCAGTCGGCCAGACTTGGGGCCTCAACCCCAAGGCTGTACACTGGCTCTATACTGGGATCATCAGACCCATACTATCTTACGGGGCACTTGTCTGGTGGACAAGGGTCCGGCTGAAGACGGTGCAGGCTGCCCTGCGCAAGCTTCAAAGGCTTGCCTGCATTGGTGTTACAGGGGCCATGAGATCGACCCCAACTGCTTCCCTGGAGGTGCTTCTTGACATGCTACCTCTTCATCTTTTCATTGAGGAGGAGGCTGTCATGGGGGCCTACAGGCTCCACGTTAATGGCTGTTGGGTTCCAAGACTTTGGGATTACAGCCATACGAAGCTCTTTCGGGAGTACGCTGCACTTGAGCCGTCGTTAACGATGTGCTCTGACAAAACCGTTACCAGCTTTGATTTCACTAAGCCATTCAGCATCCACTTTCCCAGTCGGGCCGAGTGGACTAACCTGCTGCCTCTTGGCACTGGGGGTGAAACTATTTGGTTCACCGATGGTTCCAAGACTGATTCCGGCGCTGGCGCCGGCTATTACTGCCAAACTACAAGGGTCGGTTTTTCTGCTTGCCTGGGCACCTTTGCTAGTGTGTTCCAAGCGGAAATTGCCGCGATCTGTTATTGCGCAGACTACTGCATTAACAAAGGGTATAACGGACGGACTGTGAGGATCTATTCTGACAGTCAGGCCGCCCTGAATGCGCTGGACCAGTGTCAGATTACCTCTCAACTGGTGCGTAGCTGCCTTGATCTGCTAGCGCAACTGGCGTCCTGCAACAGGGTTCTGTTGTACTGGGTGCCAGGGCATAGCGGTTATTATGGCAATGAGCAACCCGATAGATTTGCGAAAAGGGGCGCGGAGGCCAAGCTCTTGGGGCCGGAGCCGGCCGTCCCCATCCCCTACGGGCATGTCAAACGGAGCCTGCATGACAGGATGACTGTCATACAAAACCAGCTCTGGCATGACATGGATGGCCAGAGACAGACAAAACAGTTAGTCAATGGTCCCTGCAGGTCTCGTGCTAGAGACCTAATTTCGCTCAGCAGATGGGATATTAGGCTGGCCACCGGTCTTCTGACCGGACACTGTCGGCTAAATAGGCACCTCCATCTGATGGGTCTTGCTGACGACCCCCTCTGCAGGTCGTGCCAGGAGAAGGAAGAAACATCCGCTCACGTACTTTGCGAGTGCGACTTCTTCGCCTCGCTTAGACTAGAACATTTTGATTCACACACTGTGGAGCCCTCGCGGGTCTCCTCTTTTACGGTGGAGCGAATTCTTCGCTACGCTGCGGCTACGGGCCTATTCAAGGCCTGATTATGAGGTTGCACAATATGCCTTTGGCATCGGTGCTAGGGCGTGAGCCCCGCCTCATCAATAATAATAATAATAATGCTACAAACAAGTTTGAAATTGACAATCTCGGATCGTCTTTATGAAATTTTAAGGATATCCGAATTTCATATTGGGATTATGACAATTTTGAGCTAAATGTTAAACGGACATAAATCAGCATTTTTAAAAATTTTGTAAAATTGTCAATTTGGTCCTATTTCTGGAATTTTTAGGGGGGCGCCTCGCGTTTCAATAAATGATTGTAAAAAATTGTATTATGTTAATTACAATAAGAATACAAACTTTTAATGATTTACGTTTTTTTGAAGTATCATTATAAATAAATGTCTGATTGAGCTAAAGTTATGGTCCCCTATATATATATATATATATATATATATATATATATATATATATATATATATATATATATATATATATATATATATATGTTTCTGCTTAATGCAGATTTTGAAAATGTAAAACCGTTTCTTAACATTCTTAATTAAAATGAAGACTGAAGGTACAGATATTAATCAAAAATGTCTTGATTAGAATCAAGACCTAAAAAGTATCGATAAGACTGAGGTTATCACTTGTCTGAAGGATCAGATATTAATTTTTCTTTTTCATTGAAACTTAAATGCATGCTTAAGAAAAAACAACGTTCCATTACCGTTTTCCGTTGAAATAAATTATTTTACTGGTAATCAATTTCAAAAATTTACTTATCTCGGCTTTTCGAGCCGGCTCGCGAGTTTATTCGCTGATATAATTCTTTCTTTTTAGTCTTTATTCTCTCCACCAATAGCTTTCCGATGTATTTTTACATGAAATAAAGCGTGGGAAAAATCTATCGTCTCTAACCTTGAGCATATTTTACCGAGCGGGTTTTACTGAACCACTACATTCCTAAACATGAGATGGCATTTAAAGTCGTTCTCAAGTTTGACGTTGGTTGTGGCAGTTTTTAATCGAGCCGAGCCGCCGTTATTTTGACTCGAGCCGAGCCGAGCTTTTAAAAAGCTCGCTCAACTCGGCTCGTGAACAGTCCTAGAAGCAAGGTCTAAAAATAACTTCTCCCCGTCCTCTACCCACTAAAGTACCTAGGATCTCCGAATTGAATAATTAAAATTTTGCCATTAACGCCTCGCTTTCAATTAAGCACGCCCACTAGTCACACTCGAGTTTAGTCTAGTCCTGATATAGTCAATGTCGAGTTATATTCAAACATTTTAACAGTAATAAAATTAATTTGTGTGATGCGAAAGCTTTGGTGATAAAACGTGCGTTCAGTCCTTAATTATTTTTCCTTATTTTATTACTCTAATGTTCGCCTTATAGACAAGAGGGTGTCGTGATAAAAATGATGTGTTTAGAAAAATTGGAAACACAATACCTTAGGGAGGGCTTAAGCCCCCCAAAATCGAGACCCTGGCGACGCCACTGAAGGTTTACAGCACATTTTAAGAGCTTATAATAAAATAAACTCGATAAACATTACGCTTTCCAATGTATTTGTTGCACCAAAATGAATAAGAATCATTTTAACTATAAATAACAAACTAAGAGATTTTTTTAAGGTATTTACTTTATGAAAACAATTCTAGACAGCAGTTTTAAGGATTGCTCTAGAGTTCACTCTGTGTTAAGAAGAGAGGATGAGGAGAAACTTTCATTACTCTTTCAATCAAGACTTCTCCCCAGAAATTTTACGCACTAAAATCAAATTCCCTGACTTTCCTGAAACTTTTAAAATACCCGACTTTTTCAGGTTTTCCAGGATTTCCAGGAATTGTGGCAACCCTGTACTATGAAATAATTATTTTCAATAAAGTCTTAGGCATTTTCAGCCAGAATGCTAGGGGTGATAATGTAGTCAGCCGCCTGTTGCTTAAAATTTCAATTTTACAAAATTAATTGGAAGCACGGTTAATGACTTTGGTGTTATTTTAACAATGTAAATTATTTAACGTTGACGCTTGTCTGACCATTTTACGCTGGCCTTGAGAGATTTCCTCAAAACAGTCGTCGTCTTGACCTCGAATTATTTTTTTCATACATTGACGAATTTGCTTTGGGAACACATAATTGCTTGGCTCGCGGTCAATCTTGCACAAACACAGTTGGATCTTTCGTCTGCGTCCAAGATAACTTTTAGAACAACCCGATTATCAATGCCCAGCCGGCTTCGAGTATCATCCTTTACGAGACAAAGATGGTAAGTTAAAGGCCGACTTCCATCGAAAAAGAGTTCTAGCGAACTAAAAAGCGAGCATCGAGACTAACAATGGAGTAGCGACCGTGCCGATTTTCGAAGCCCCGCTGGGTCAAAAGTTCGAACTGTTCTAGCTAAATTAAAGCCGTGCAATATGGTTCTAGCACGGAGCTTTTGTTAACAGGGAGAGGAAACTTCCTTCGCCTCTAGAACTGTAAACGCTCTTCGGAAACGTAGACACTATTTGTTCAAAAAATGTGGAACGTATTTTAACCCTCCTCGGTTTTCGCCGGTAAAAAAGGGAGCCTATGTAAACAACAAAGATGGCCGCCTTCACTCGTTCGTTAAAAGGCATAAGCCTTGGTGTTTTAAAGGTTTAATTTTTAAATTTTGAATGAACTGCGATTCCAGTCTAATAGTTAGCTCAAGGGGGAAGGAGGAGAAATGTGTATACCGTAGCTGCATAAGCGATTCACGGTACAAATAATCTATTAATGGCAAGGAATTGAAGTTCCACCAAGAAAATAACGTCAGACTTTGTTTACGTGGGCTCGGGGTGCGCGCGATTAGCGAAAGCGTTGCGCAGAACCGAGGTACGCTAAGGGCTAGGGGGGAAAGTCCGAGTTTCCTCTCCCTGTAAATAGAAGCTCCGTGGTTCTAGCGAACTGAAGATGAACAATAGAGAATTTCTTTCAGGGGAAAACAAAAATTCGAGGGGAAATAAATTTAAAAGGATTTCTATTGTTCATCTTCATTGCACGGCTTTCAGTTTGCGAGAACCCATCCATCTTTTGCCTCCCAGCGGGGCTTCGAAAACCGGCACTCGATGCTCGCTTTTTAGTTTGCTAGAATCCTTCTCGCTGCTGAAAGTCGGCCTTTAAAATCAGAACCTAATTTGAATTAAGAAATCATTCCAAAGTATATTCTGAATTTTTGGCTATGCAGAAGAATTAATAGAAGAATCGATAAAAAATCACTTAATTTTCTACTTCACCCTCCTTTGTTTATAGCATTTTTATCGAGAAAATAACATAAAAACCTTTAGGTTTGGGTTGCTTGTTGCTATTATAGTAATCGTATTGAATCGATTAATTTAATCATTAAATTTTAATTGGCATTAACTTAAACGTGCCAAATGGAGGGGGGACTCTTCGTATCATATCCAGGCTAAGCTAAGGTAAAAGGTACGCGTCTTTCAAGTGGTTTGTTGTTTTCGTTGACTACCTGTCCTATCTTCAAAATTGATAAGCGGAATTAAACTCAAAAATGTTTCGTATCTGATTAATTCTTGGGAAGAATGACCTTCTTCAGTTTTGGAAAGGTGAAGGATTAAAAACGATAACACCATCAGAGAGAATTTACGATAACACCATCAGAGAGAATTTACGATAACACCATCAGAGAGAATTTACGATAACACCATCAGAGAGAATTTACGATAACACCATCAGAGAGAATTTACGATAACACCATCAGAGAGAATTTATAATAGGGAGTGCAAACTGAGGAATATTATGTATCTAAAAAATCACGTGATCAAAAATTTGTGGCCAGGTCTATTTCCGGTACTATTTTTTTGGTCCATCGATAACACTTAAAACCTCCCTTCGAAGCGATGGCGACAGTCTCCTCGTGGATTTCAATTGTAAAATACGATCAGTTCCAGCAGAGAGAATTTATAATAGGGAGTGGAAGCTCTTGCCCTTGACAGTGCTAAATACAATGTAGCTCAAACAAGTAGGCTGCGACGCTAAAACTGGCCAGGTAAATTTCCCCTCACAATACTCTCCTTTAATTTTAAAGTTTGTCCACAATCACGGTATGTTGTAGAATTACTCAATAATGGTTCGCGATTTCGAGTGCGACTGGCGCCATTTGGAGTTAAAAGGTAGTGTACATCTCCCCTGGAGACCTTCCTGCAACATTCTAGACCCACCCTAGAGGAAGGGGCCACAAAAAATTGTATCTGAAATAGACCTGGCCAGTTTTGTTGATCACGTGATTTTTGAGATACATAATATTCCTCAGTTTCCACTCCCTATTATAAATTCTCTCTGGTTCCAGTCCGAACTTATACCACGAAAAACAGTGGAGTCTTACCTCTGATAAAAAGAACTTACCAAGGTAGATTTTTACTGAGGGAGGGAAAGATATGTTCAATTCAGGGCAAATTATGAGTATTCGAGATGGAAATGGCGTGACTTAATCTAACAAACATCACGTGATTCATTGAGGTAGATAAAAGGGGTCATCTTGGTTTCTTTGAATATTACAATGATGTGTTGCAATTTCGAGGTTTAAAAAGCGTTGTTCGGGGAGAGGCGAGCGTCAGAACGGTGCTCATCGATGTGCGATTAGGAACCAGGTCCAACAACTTAGAGACATCAAAATGGTAAGTGATGCAGTTTCGAGACCTTAATTAAGACTCGCAAAAAATTCCTTTTATACGTGAAAAATGGGATATTTGTTTTGTAGAACTGCAGGTCAAATCATAATGAAGTTTTATAGAATAGTTTAGGAATAAAGGAACATTGGTTTCGTTTCTGTTTTATAAAATTTCACGGGGATGCCCAATTCCGCACAATTTTAGAGAATCGTAGCTCAAACCGCACAATTTCTATGGCCCACTTGTGCACAGTTTTTACATAGAAATTTTAGTTCACCCTTTTTTGTCATAACCCTTTTCTGCAAAGATTTAAGCTTAGGTGTGGTTTGGGTAGGGTTTGGTTAGGTAAGGCCATTGAGTTCTAATATATGTATTTCTAGAGGTTTTGTTGAATTTCCTCCTCGCTTACTCGGATTCGTCGAATATGATTACTTTATCATTAGTCGTTCGCGCCATCTGTCGCATTACGTGGGAAGCTTAAAAGAATTTCCCACGATTTTGCAGGAAAGCGCCCCTCAAAATCGCTGCAGCTTCAGTTTGAAAATTAGGCTTAGGAAGAAGTAAAGCGCGAAATATGAAAGTAAGGTAATTCAAAAACAGCAACTGGAGCCTAATAAATAATATTTGATATTTAATAAATGGAATATTGATCAATTTCTTATTAAATGCGTGTTTTTACTTGGGTATTATATGTTATTAGTTATTAAAGTAACACATAATGTGAAAATGTATTACATTTTAAAATGGGTCGAAAATGCTCAGTAGAAAAGTGTGCACATGTTAACACTGGTAGAAATAAACATTTTTGTGACATAAGTATATACAAATAGAAAATTAATAAATATTTAGATAGTTCAACCCTTTTTGAATTGTACGAATAAGATTCCCTACAAAAAATTCGGACTTACCAAAACAAAAAAAAGACATGTGCGCTGATTATATTTGTCAAGTTGACTCACGATAGTTCAAAAATACATTTACTATCGGTTAATGCAGTTCCTTTTCTGTTTTTACTCGAATCTAGCAATCCAAACTTAATTTGAATTGAAATTGAGCTTACTTTCTTTATCAAAGCGATTACCAAACATTTCCTATCTACATTAAGAAATTATATCAGACACCATAGCAACAAATATGTGTTTTTAAAGTGAAATAGATGGCGCCACCACCTAATGATAAAGTTGTCCGTCCGTCCCCTAATTTCAAAAACGATGGTCGCGCGAGCGCGAAAACCCCATATCAAAATAGAACTCTAGAATGATATGTTCTGAACTTAATGGGTAAGGCTATGCTACAATAGACGCTTACTATTTATTAAACTTGTGATTTGACCACTGCACCTTTGCAATATCACCATCGATATAGAAAAGCGTATTAATAGACGACAGCATTAAAACAACCCTTTGCCCCCACCAAAAACAAGCTGTCGAAATAATGTAACCAATAAAAGGCGTCGCTGCTAAGTCAATCAACAAAAACCGGATCTAGTTAAACCGTCGCCGGGCTTTTCAAAACTCCTTGTGAAAGGCTATACTTTCTGCTCCTCTTGGTATATTCTCTTTGTTTAAAACAATTGTTTTTTTTTGTTAAATAATTAAAGTAATAGATGCATTTTATTTTTTAATTCCGTTCATAAAAACTGCATTAAAAATTAATGCATTTTTAATTAGCATCGAACATTTTCCGATCATAAACCTCACATTGGGATTCAGTCCAATGGGTCAGCGGCATTAGTTTCAGGGTTACAAAATAAAATCAACAAGAAAATAAAAATGTTTTAGATGCAAACCGTGCTGAAATAAGTTTCTAAAACTGTGCTGAAAGGGGCTATTGGTTATTAATGTGTCCAAAAATAGAACAGCGCGGAAACGGGCCACCTCCGAATTTCACATGAGAAATAATGAGGTTTTATAGGAGTAAAATTCCGCATACTGCGGGACTATTTTTGTAGATCTATCGAACTTTCGTGAGGAAAGTTACGTGGGAAATTGGTGGGATATGAAGATTGAAAATGGAATTTGATAGTTTCTGTTCCATGGGCAATTCTCAATTAAAGGTTAAACTTTACGGTTCAGCACTTAGCACATTCAAAAATACATGTTTTTTTAAATAAATATCATTTATTCAAGGTTAATTATAGGATAATTGGCTGAAATTAAGCCGCGCGCGGAAATTATTTAAAATATATATTTTCCATGTTTTATGTCTATATTTTACCCTTCATATTATAGGTTAGGCTAGGTTAGGTTAGGTTTGGGTTATGTTATATGTTTAGATATTTTATGGTATTTGGTGGCTAGGAAGAAGGAACTAGTGCCCGGGTTTTTATGCTCATGAAAATATTGATTTAAGTTTGCTTCCGCCGCGACTTAAATGTAATTAATAATGATCATATAATTAACTTCCAAGAAATGATATTTATTAGAAAAACTATTTTGAATGCGCGAGCTAAACCGTAAAGTTTTTCACAATTAAATCGTAGCATTTTAAATACGTTTATTACTTAGTATTCGATGCCTTAGATAGGTGAAAAGTTTACGAGAAATAGTCATTGGGTTTAAGCCTAATCCAAGGCTTAATTTCGTTGCTAAGCCTTGTTTGAAACTTTGAATTGAAGCGCGCGAGGGGCTGGCTCTCGAACTCTTACGTCATTTTGACGAGGAATTGAAAAGAAAGAGTTTCCGCGCATTGCGATTATCACAATCGATTAGTGCACGGGTGAACCCCAGTTTTGGATAATTTCAAAAAATTGGAATCTCGGTGAAATGTCAAACGATTTTAAAGAAACTTGTCTTATTTTAAAGAGATAGGGATCCCCTAGTCACCAACCCTTAAAATGTACTTGAAAAGTGCATTTAAAAACCGGCTCGCCCATTTAAAGTGTTAGAGTCACCAAAAAGTTTTAAAACTAAAAGGTTTTATTCGCATCTGAAAGATCAAATCTTTCTAATTCAGAATATCTATTTATATAATGCATTATAATTTTTCAAATATTATTAAAACCCCGGCTTTCGCAGAATTTTGACAGTTAAATTTCGCGGTACTCCATATACCCCTGGTGACGTCACGATTCAAGCGCGCGTGAGCAAATTTGCGTAGAAGATTTTTGGGGGGTTTTTCTCCTTGCTACGTCACTCACGGCATCTCGCGGAAAAGCCAAGCGCGAGCTCCCGAGTCTACTAAAGCCGCGCAAATCTGAATAAATTAGGCTTAACGCGGCGTTGAGACACTAACAGGCGTCACGTGAGCGACATCAAGAGAGAAAATTTCTCCCTACTACGTCATCAAGCGAAACCAAATTTTAACTAGGCCTTTTCCAAACACAATACTTTAATTGCAATTTTATAAATTTCTACGAAACCAAATACAAAGGAGTAAACATATAATAATAAACTAGATTTTTCAAGGATTTTTTTGGTATTTTAAGTTTGTTGATGACGAAAATTATGGCACTAACTCTTTAAATTGAAAATTTTCAGGATTTGGGAGCTGGTTGATGGGGGAGTGGCACTCGTCATTCGGGAACGTCGAAGAGCAGCGATTGAAGACGCGAGCTTTGAGTTGGTGGTCCGCTCCACGGAACGGCGGAGTGAAACACCCCTCGAATCTCCCATAAAGAAACAAAGTCTTTCGAGGTAACTTCATCAAATTTTTAAAGTTCTTTCTTAAATTATGGTTGTGCATTTTATTAATTGCACCCATATCGATCTTTTTCAAATTGCAGCGGGTCGTTCCTTCTGGGCAGGGTGAAGGAAGACGCCCAAACTCATTCAAAGTGCAACTATCGAGAGACAGACATCGAAATGCTAAAGTTCATTTTCAAATAGATTCTTATCTTTAATCTCAATCGAAGACAACGAAATTGAAACGGTAGAACTTGATTATGGAAAAGTTCAGTTCGGGAAAACAACTTGTTCAGGGTTAGCAATAAATTCCCAGATTCCCCAAAATGATTCCTTCAAAATATTTTCCCTAATTATTCTGTAGCTCAAAAGCTATTTGTCAATGTCAATAGGGATATTTCTTCAGAATATTATTAAGTTACAAACAAGTCAACTTTTCATTTGAACAAATATCTTTTAAACACAAATTTATCATGCAATTTTGCTATTTTCGTAAACCCAAGAACTGTTGTCAAGTTTTGTTTTCCACTGAAATCAAATTGCCTTCCCTGGCTAAAAAATTTTTAATTTCGAGGCATTTTTTGGCGGTCAATTTCAAAACTCAATGTATATTCCAGGATTTCAATGACCCATGGTCATCTCTAATGAAACAACGGAGTCTTCGGCCTCTCTTCTAAACTGCTTCAAAGACATTTTCCAGGTAATTTCACGACACAGACAATTTCAGTTCGGGCAAACTACGTCGAATCGAGTAATTGCGGATTTTGAAGGTTCCAAATCACTGATTCATCTGTCTTACAGCGGACGATCATTTCTCGAGTTGGGAAAACAAAAATTCGAGGCCAACGAAAAACACCGACGCGATGGTGAAAGATCCCAACCCTGATGGGCCATTTCAATCCAAGTGAGTGCAGTTTAAAACTCCATAGCTATCAATATTTGGTTTTGAAGGCGTGTCTTTAATGTTTTTAGACTCAAAATAAGAACGCGCTGAAATGAAATGAGCGTCAACCGACAACGAGGAACAAAATGAAGCTCCCGAACACTGTTACTTCCCTGTCCCTGACGTCAACACCCATTAGTGTACTTCCCCGTGTAAATACACGAATGTGTTGGGAGGAACAATGTCCCGAATTACGCAGTCACCAATTGGCCACTTTTAAAATTAAGATCCACAATCGCCCTTGAAACAAGAACTTTCTTAGGAATTAAATCCTGGGAAACTGATGGAGTGGTTCAGAAGAAAAGGGAATTCACCGAACTTACACGAAGCTTCGCGGGATGGTGACGTAAAAAGAGTAAAGACATTATTAGCCAGAGGGGAAGACCCAGACAAGCGGGAGGAGGAAAATGGTGGCACGGCGTTACACGTCGCTGCCCAAAATGGACATGTTGAAATTGTCGAACTACTTCTTGGAAAAGGAGCTCGAATTGGGGCCTTCGACAATGAAGGCAGAACACCCTTATACTTGGCATCCTGGCAAGGCAAATTGGACGTCGTCCCTCACCTGATCCAAAACGGGGCGCAAGTCAATCAGGCCAAAAATAGTGGCGCCACACCCTTGTATATCGCTTCTGAGAATGGTCATTTGGACGTCGTCACCCACTTGATCCAAAAGGGGGCGCAAGTCAATCAGGCTCGTAACGATGGCACCACACCCTTGTTCATGGCTTCCCAGAATGGTCACTTGGACGTCGTACGTCTCTTGATCCAAAATGGGGCGCAAGTCAATGGGGCTCGAAACGATGGCGTCACACCCTTGTCAATCGCTTCCTATAAGGGCCACTTGGAAGTCGTCGGATTGTTGCTGGAAAACGGCGCCGACATCCACTTGACTAACAATGTTGGTCGCACCGCTTTGTCCTACGCGAAAGATTCCGTTAAAAAACAAATTGAAAAATTGTTTGATGAACACGAAAAAAGGAAGGCAGAAGAAAGAGAAATTTCGAACGAAGGAGCAAAGAGCGAGGCGGCGGGATCGAGATCCGTTCAGACTGAAGAGAATTCAAATCTACCCGCGGATGTATCCGTCTTGAACGAAGACAAGGAAAGATTGGAAATTCAAGTCTCGTCGCTCAGGATTGAAAAAGAGAAATTAGAGAGTGAGATTGGAGAACTGAAGCGAGAAAGATCGGAATTAAGTGGATCGAGTGAGACGCCGATAAACAGCGCCGGCCCTTCGAGAAGTGACATTGACGAGATTGCGGCCGGGAAAGGGATCTGGCCCAATTGACGGAGACCTTATCCAAGATGAACCTACGCAATGCCAAAATGAGGATGAGACTCAATAACAGTTCTGCGCCGGCGAGTCAAGGGCAACAGTTCAACCTAGTGAATCAAGGGACCATCAACATCTTCGGGCCGACAACAATAAACAACACTCCGATAGAACAAAGAAACATAAACCTGGGAGACAACTCTGGAGGAACGACCGTCAACCCTCAATAACTGAAAAGGTAAGCTTTTCTCGAAACGAACTGAAAAGGCTCGAAGCTATCATATAATGCGCTTAAATTTCTATATCCAATTTAAAGAGGTAGGGGGTCTCTTTCTCTTTGAAATAAGACAAGCTTCGTTAAAATGGGTTAACAATTAAAGGTCTACTTTCAGCGAAAAGGCTTCTAGCGAACTGAAAAGCGAGCATCGAGACTAACAAAAGTTGGAAATGTTCTCGATAACTTAATTTATTTAAATTTATTTCCTCTCGAATTTTTGCTTTTCCCCAAAGGAAATTCTCTATTGTTCATCTTCTGTTCGCTAGAACCACATTGCAGCACGGCTTTCAGTTAGCTATAGAACCCTTCCATCTTTTACCCCTGCGGGGATTTGAAAATCGGCACGGTCGCTACTCCATTGTTAGTCTCGATGAGCACTCGGTTTTCACTTCGCTAGAACTCTTTTTGATGGAAGTTGGCCTTTAAACGAGATGCAAATTTTAGAAATATTTTGAAACTCGGGTTCACCCTTTTAATCTATTGTGATATTTGAAATACGCTGGCATTATTTTCTATTCCCTTTGACGTCATAATTACGCAAGAGGTTGCCGCATAAATTAAAATTTTCAAAATAGGCTTAGCAAGAACATTACAGGAGCGATTAAATATGTGCCTGTTTTTATCGGCTGATAAATTTCAACCTTTTTCAAAATAACACTAAATGGACATGTTTGAACCCCCATATTACTGCTAAATATCTCGTTTATTGCCACCTCTCACATTTTTTTACTATTTTAGGAGGCGCACTTTTAGCCACTCTTAAAATCACGCTAAAGATTGAACTTAGTCTTATTTCTCTTACCCTTTTCACCTTCTACGTCACAGGAAACTAACATCAACATCCAGTCGCCTTAAATTCTGAAGATCTTGTTTTGAGAAGACGAATTTCTTCTTGTTTCATCCAAGTTTACGTAAGGTCGGTACAAATTTGAAATTCTTGAAAAGTTTCATTGTAACAGAGACGTTTCATTGTTTTTATTTTCAGGATCAACGTCATCTCGTCGTCACTCCGTAGAAGTTGGGAAGGATGAACGTGTACGCGAACGCGGGAGATCATTCCGGATGAAACGACACGAGTGTTCGTCGCGTACGCATCAGAAGTCCAGACGGATAACGGATACGGTCGACTTGGTCGAGATATCAATTGCAAATGAAGGGAAATGAACCTTAAGAAGTTGAGCGAGTGAAGGACCACCGAAAAGAACTACGTTTCCATTTTTGACCCCTATCCTAAGAGAAGTAAAGTGACCGCATGCCAACTCAGGAAGCCTGACCTCGGGGAAGGGGAAACCTCATTCAACACACCAACCTTACCCCTCCGGATCTAACCCAACCTCATACTTAACCTAAACCCAATATTTACCTTAATCCAAACCTCGCCCCTTCTACTGAGGAGACAGGCTCTGCTTGAGATTCAGGACATGGTGGTCAAGCACAACCTGTAAAGGTTGTTCAAGGGGAAAATGGACAGACGACCACCATTAGAAAATCTCTTTGGATTATAGTGGACAGTTCACTTTCCCTTTAAGTATCTTCTGGCAGTTCTTTCTCGTGGTTCCTTTCACTTTCCCTTCATCTGGAATTGTTGTCCGTCAATTCGACCACTGTCCCGACAACTGGACACCACCTTCTTCCCCCGTCTAAACGGTGTCCGTAAAAGAGTGTTCCCTTCTCCACTTTGACCTTCCTCATCATTGGACTACCTTCCAGTAAGACACGAACTTCAGTTGCTCATTTCCTCAGTTCGGGATTCGACAATTTGCCGAATTGACGCCATTTTCAATTTAGTCTCTATTTCAAGAATTAGTGACGAACAATTAAAACCATTTACGGATTTCAAAATATTTAAATGAGTTTTCAACATTTTATTAATTTGTGTCGCGTCGTGTCTTGGGGAACGAACTTCCCGTGTAAGTTTTCGCGATAATTCCGGACCAAATAACTCAATCATTTCAAATTAAAGTTTTCGCCAAATATTTCAACTTTGTAAATAACTCACTAACTTTTTTATTCGCAAATGCAACGAAGACTTTATTTTCCGTTTCTTTTAAATAATGTCCAGCGAACTCTAATGGTCATTTTCAAGAACTAAAGAATCAATTTATTTGCAAAATTTATTCATGCAAACTATTTCTCATGAATTTACGAGTTTTTTCTATGAAAATTAAAATATATATTTTTTGTAACGATTAAATTTAATTTTAAAGATTTAGGAGAGCAAAAATCGAAACTTTTCGAAGTTTTGTTTCAAATAAGAATTCAACAAACTTAATTATTTTCTCAATGTTTAATATTTTCATTTATTTGAAAACCCTTTGAAATTGAGCGCTACTTTCCCCTTTAGTTCCCTGGGATTTTCCAAAATATTCCAGGGCGGCTATTCTCTAAAAATCGAAAATCATTCGGATCACTCCGAATCCTTATGATTCGGATCGGGCTCATTCGGAGTGGACCGAACAAACCGTATTCTCTAACCCCAATCCTTATCGTCATTCGGATACTTCGAAAATTTTCTCTCAGTGCAAATGGACGTCACTTCCTCTTAAGCCACGTGGTACTTTTTGACGCCCACTTTTTCTTTATTGGACAATTTTATTTGGCGCGCTTTCAAATTGAAGGGATGGAAACTTTGGTTTTTCCCAAGGAGTGGAAATTTTGGGAAATGGTCTTTGTATTGGGAACACATTCAATACAAAGCAATTTTTACCTCTCCGAGTGACGATGACGTCACGGAGAGGTAATGCACTGACCGTGTCTGTGTGTGTGTGTGTGTCTGTCTGTCTGTCTGTCTGTCTGTCTGTCAGACCCCACGTGACCGCGTTCGCAGTTTACAAATCGGAGCAAACGTGTTCGCCATTTCCGAACTGCTTTCACAGTCACGGAAATGGCTCCTCTACTTGAGTTCTCACACCACCATCTTCTGGTCTTTGTCCATTCCACACGGACACCAGTCTGTACTTACCGGCTTCTAATCACCATCATCTTTTGATCTTCGTCCATTCCACATGGACACCAGTCTGTACATACCGGCTTCTAATGACCACCATCTTCTGGTCTTCGTCCATTCCACTTGGACACCAGTCTGTCCATACTGGCTTCTAATCACCACCATCTTCTGGTCTTTGTCCATCCCACTTGGACACCAATCTGTACATTCTGGCTTCTAAACACCACCATCTACTGGTCTTCCGTCTATTCCACATAGACACCAATCTGTCTCATGGGCTTCTACTCCATTATCATCGTTTGGTTTTAGGATATACGCGGCGATCAGCTAGGGTTACGAGAAACGTCTAGCCTCCCTAAGGTGGGATCGACCACCGAAGGTTTTCACAATTGCGCTTTTTCCTTACTATTATAATGGAAACGAATCGTATATATACCCCAAAATCTGAAGAAAGCGGGCAAGAGGGGTACCCTTCACTTTAAACGTCAATATTAGCAAAGTTTGAGATGATAATAGGTATAACTTTATTTTAAACGATTTAACTATTATTAATGTTAATTATTGAAGATTAAAATAATTAAAAATAATTATATTTATTTAAATATTAAAGATAATCTTGTTTCTCAACTCAAAATTATTACGGAAAGAGTTAATAAGCAGTCTATGTTTTTGTCTGTGTGTGTCCGTCCATTGTTACACTAGTGCGTCGTGTTAGCAGTTAGCCTTGTGTTGATGTGTTAAGAAATCATACAGAACCTTAATATTCCCTTTTTCCATAATATAAAGTGAATATGTGGAAGTATTTTTCGTAATTATGATGCATTTAGTACTTTTGTAGCTTTAAAGCTCCGTTTCATTTTGATATTCCAAAGATTTTTTTTAATATTGTTATTTGAAATGGCTGTTTATATATTGCTTAAGCTATACTACATCTGTATATAGAATAATCCTTGGTTGAGTGATTTCATGAAGAAAACTAAGACCTAGACTCCGGCGGGTATATTAAGTATCATCCGCAATAGGCTTAGTGAAACAAAGAGTAAATAATTGAGGCCTGAGGTGAAGTAAACTTTGGGCTTTGATTTTCGTGTCTGAAATGAAGAGACATCAACGGTTCAGAGTGAGCCGAAAGTTAAATACACTGTTAAATAATCAGGTTAAGATTTTATAATAGAAGAAAAGATCATGGTGGCAATTAGAATAGTAAAAGGGCTAATGGTAAACGGGTAGTAGCTACAGACCTTTTATTCTCTTTATGGTGCGCATTGACTATCAGTGCGTCTAGCTACAATTTAGCTTTGGTGTTATTTAACGTTAACATTCATGTTGGCAAACTAAGAATATTGTTGAGGTGAGACAAAGAAGATACACGCCCCAGGAATGGTAAGTGTAGCTTCCTCTAGTGTAAATTTTTGTCTCTCCCCTCCTAGTACGCTCCAAAGGCAGGCTCGGTTGACCGAGGTATTTCCGGCTACATTGAAATTGCATAGACCGGAAGTTCCTTGGTCAACCCAACCCCGAGACATAGCTTCCATTCCCGGAGCGTATATTTTCTTTGGGTGAGACGAGACGATAGTGTTTACACTGCAAACCAGTTGTGAATGTAGCTATCAGAATATACGGTAAACAGCTGAAGCGTAGACTTCATTTCCTGATCTTTTCCCCATTGACTGATTTCCATGTGTCCAAGATTTATCCTTATTGGATGTAAAATGTCGTCTGCTATACTGTATTATTCGCTATGCTTGGAATACTGCTTCAATATTTCGTAAATTTTTACTTCAAAAAAGAGAAATAATTCCATATCTAGGTAAATAAGTTTGTAGTAGTAGACCTCTTGACTCGGAGAGGTAATATTTTGGTTTTCCCAACTTGTTCTCTTTTTCGATTTCTTTTCTTAAGATAGGAATAAGAGCTTTTTTTCCTTATTTATTTATTTATTTATTTTTGATTAATAAAATTATTTATTCTTAAATTGCTTCATAATATTCTTTTAAAATGGGTATTAAAGAACACGCTAAACAACAGTTAATATACGTCGAATTTTGAATGAAACTTAGCGCAAGTTTTAGTAGGGTTAAATATGAGGCAATGAGAACCTAGAATAACAACGTTAATTAATCACAAATTATAATCCAATTGTGTGGATCTCGTGAGATATGATAAATTCATTAATGTAGATCATTAGCCCTCTATCAATGGTTACACACCTACCAAAATTTAATAATTTAAATAGATGCTAAACGAAATAACCAAATTTAATCTAGTAATTATAAATAATTGATGCAATTGGTCAAAAATAGGTGGCTCTAACTTACAAGCCCCGGTAGAAAAAGTATTAAAATGAACAATTAAATCTGTGTTAAGTATTTGGATCTCGCGAAATTATCCCTTAAATGTAGGATAAATTCAACGACGTTTTTTTACCTTTAAATCTACCAAAAAGCCGTCGATCTAGTTCTACCTTGTAGATTTCGCCAAGGCCCGCCAAGGCCTAAAGCCATTTCCCGCTTTAACCTAAAATTTTGCCCACGCTTGATTTTAAGTCTCGAAAAACCCTTTGAACTCGTAAATCGCGACGGGCAATGCGATTACCATGTTCAAATCGCAAAGCTTGAGTTGAAAAAACAAAGCAGCCATACTAAATAAGAATATGAACCGCAGCCAAGGTGCCAGCGAAAAGGTACGGGGAAAAATACTAGAAATCTCCGGCGAAAGTTCCGCGAATCTAAGATTGATGGAGGGAAGAGAGGCGGTAAAATATCCGAATGCTCGATTCGGCCATCTCTTTCGGTTGCCGAATGATTCGGAGAGGTTATCACCGTATGATTAGGATAAGGTTCTTACAGAATACGTTTTATTTTCATTCGGAGAAATTGACTCCGAATGAAAAGATTCGGATCGAAATTCCTCCAAAAGGACCTTAGAGAATAGGGTCCCAGGTATCGTTAAAGGTAACCTTTAAGATAATTGATTTTACTAATCGAGACAATTGCCGAGTATTAATATTAGGTAAATAATCCATAAATATTTTAAACGCTACTCCTACTCGCAAATTTCGTTTTCCATTTCAGAAGCGAGGTAAATACTATCGGTGATCGTTATCGGTCATAAATTCGGTTTGGGCTTAATTTTTAGAAGTAAAAATAGGTGAATATCTTTTTCAGTAGAAAATTAATGATATGTTTTAAAGATTCGCCGAATTTAAAAAAATTTAAATTTGTATTTCGGTTAAGCTTTGATAGTGACATCAGTTTAATTACGATATCGGCTGACGATGTTTGTCTGTTTATAAGATAATTCGGAACTTCAAGTGTCACAAGACAGTATCTACCTTCAAAATCGAGAGTTACCAACTTTATAACAATATTCCCATCATAAGATAACAAAGGTTGAAATTATTATGATATGTGATAATTTGAGATAATGTGACAAAGGGGCTCAGTCAACGTGGGGCAAAGGCCTCATAAAGGTTTTACTTACTGTCGAGTCTGTCGTCCCTCGTCGTCAAATTCCTCTTAAAACATAGATCATACAGTGTCCACGCTTGTTATTTTATTTCACAAATTACGTTGAATTCGTAAACCTCGACCCGCACCATGATTAAAATCATAAAAATGCTAAAACAACTCATTGAACGCATACATTTTTAGTAAACAACACCAGCTACTAGCCGACTACAGGCTGTAGCTCAGCCCCTGTAGTCTACAGCTGTTTTAGGGGCGGAACGGACGGAATAAAAATAGAGGGCGATAAGGAAGAAACAACCCGTTAAATGGGGTAATGTTGAGGGAACTAAATTTAAAACATTGAACTCGTAAATAGCGACGTTTAACGCAATGAAAATATTGAAATCTTATACAATTAAATTTAAGAAAACATAGAACTAATTTCAAAGTCTAAACTTTAAAAACCGACGATACGAGAAGGGAATGTAATGGGCAACGAGGGGCAAACATTTTTTTAAAATGACAAAAATCAACGGAACGTCAAGGCTTAGCGTAATATCGCCGCCTTAAAAAAAAGCCAAATATAGAAATAGATTGGACAATAAAAAGGTGGAAAACTATGAAATTAGGCTTATATTAAAGGTTGAAACCTATTTCATATTATATTTAAAATACAGCCATGTGCAAATCCTCAAAAAATATGAAACTGACAACGAAAAAGGTTCCACTCTCAACTTTTTTTCCTTGAACAAAAAAGGAGGCGACAAAAGAAGTTAATGGTGGCGACAATAGGAATTAAAATGGGGAAAAGAGCTATCCAAATGACGATTTGGCCGGCTATCTCGCCACCCAAATGTTTGGATAGGGTTGAAGTTTTGAACCAAATGAAAAGGGATTTGGAGTTACAGAATATCGATCGCCGTCCTTGAATCCGTCAATAAAAATTTTGCAGCCAGTCGATGTTGGGTGATCGCTTGAAAATGTTAGTTTAGTTCTAATGGCGAGATGGATGTCATATATATCAATTGGGTACTCATAATGACCACTAGGAATATCAGTAAAACCGTGGCTAGCAGTAACCCGAGTGCTGTATGAACGGTAAAAAGCTGATTCAGAGCTCGCCATGAGGTCAATATGTTCTGTGCCGTTGAGGACGGTAAGTGCTTCATGCGACTCAGTGCGGTAAGCGTGTGTGACACACATAAGAGCCACTCGTTGAATGCGATTAAAGGCTAGCGCACACCTTCCGTCATCGGACGGATCGCACGCATCGGATTTTATTATTATTAGCACTGTTTCAAATGAGAACGCGCTCATCTGTCCGCATCGTACGTATGGGAGGTCGGCAATGCCGACGAGGATTTCCGATAGGGTCATTCATTCCGTATAGTCCTTACGGAGCTAAGACAAAAATCGCTCCGCGCGTGCTCAGATTGTATATGTAGATGTAGGTGAGACATAAAATGGCGTTCTTTCAAGATTAGGCAAATTGCACTGTTTTTCATCAGGTTTACCACATTTTTCTAAAATAATGCTAGTTTAAAAGTTGAAAGGTGTTTATAATAATAAATTTGAATAAATAATTTAATACAGTAAAATCCGAAAAAACGCTTAATTTGCATTCAGTAGACATTTGGTTATCTTTTTTTCGTGATTGCGTCAAGAAAGCCCTGTATCAGCAAAGTTGAATCGGTTTACCCTGACTAGTTAAAGCCTAATTAAATGTTGCGCCTTTTTTGGCAACCCCTGGTTCGTTAATTGGGGGAGTCTATTTAAGTAATCATAACGGACTGAAACATTATAATTACTGTTATTGTGATACGTGTGTTTGAAATAATTTAATTTATACTCGCACTAAAGTTCAGTTTGTTTGTTTTGATCATTGAAAATTTGCTCCAGATTATTAAAACAAAAGCCCGCACAGAAAAGTTTAATTTAATTTTGGTATAAAAACCGCTCGCTCGAAAAAGTTCTATTAATTGATTAATTTGTGTTTAAAACCCGCCCGCTCGCAAAAGTTTAAGTTATTCTTAATCCCGCTCAGTTCTTTAGTTGTTAATTTGGGTTTACAAACCCGCCCGCACAGAAAAAGTTCCTCAAAATTGTTTATTTTACCTCTTAGGTTTTCCTCGCTCTCGTTTTATTATATTTTCTCGAGGACCGCGCAGTAGTCCTTTTCTCGAGTTCTGGTACCACACTCTAACAGTGACTGACTGATTTTTTGCTCAAAATGTTTTTCCTTTCTCTTATTTTTAAGGGGGCCCACACGCCGCCCCCCAGCTCAGTGCCCTTTTTGGCTACTCTTAAAAACTATTTTGCTTTACTGGTGATTTTCCACTAGCAGGGCCGTTCACCTGCCTCAACTTTATTTTCAATCTTTACCTACGTAAAGGGTTTTTACCGTTTGCTTCTGGTTTTCACTCTTTGTACCCCCAGCAGGGTGCTCTATTTTTGAACTATTTTTTACCCTCGAAGAATATCATTTGGCACGAAAACATTTTTAAAAATACATTGAATAACAAATTTTCCAAATTTTACACAAACAACTTAATTTTCTCGAATTTTAGAATTGGCACAATAAATAATAATAACAATAAAAATATACAAGTTAATCAACTGAATTACAATAATGATGCTAATGAATTAATAAGAAAATTTTTACAAAAAATTCTACACTCCCCACCTTGAACCTTAGGGGTTCAAAACGGGTTTACAATTAAAACAACAACAAAAAAATTTAATTAAATTCATATTTCTAAATTATACAGCAACTGTACTGGACGCCTAAAACGGTTCCCGTTTGGTAACCTCACTAGGCAAGAACGGACGACACCGTCTCTACCTTTCGTTAGTTCAACTACGATTGCTAATTTCCACATAGCTCTAGCACGGGCCACTAAACTATGAGGACATTTCAGCTCTAGCTTTGCCTATACGAACGGTTTGCCTCTTCATAGAAACGGGCACCTATGTGAGTTAGGAGGGAAAAAGGGGGTCGAACCGGAACGTGTAACACGTACCGCAACATCATCTACCGTACAATAGACTGATTACATGAACTTTGACTCTGCCAGTCTGTCTTCTGCTACTATTATAATAGCTTTAGGCCTGTCTCGCTTTTTAGTTTTGACGTTTACTTCTTAATTTAACTCTATTACTTATAATGGGTGTAAAGCATTGTGTATTCTCTAACTGCAACAGCGATAGTCGCTACAGCACTAAGCCTCATATGCAAGGAGTTTGGTTTATACCCTTTCCCAAATATGTATATAACTAAACAAGTATATTGCATTCGATGGGTAAACTGGCTAGCAAAGTATAAGAACGGATTTACTGTAGATGACATATCTGTGTTCCAAACATTTAAAAGACGATTTGTTTCAAAGTCAGGTATAGCTTAAAAAGACAGATGGTAAGCTTTACTCAATACTACTTAGTCTAAAAATACTTTTTACCAGCCTCACTCGCTTTGTTACCGAAATGACGTAGTTCCGCTTTTTGAAAACTACCGCTAGAGGCGACACTAGTAAAAACCGTTTAGCTCTAGCGCCGCCCGATAGCAGAGCTGAAATGTCCTTTTAGTTTAGTGGCCCGTGGCTCTAGGCTGTTTAGTGTCTTATATAAGCACAACGTCATCAATTTTTAATTCACGCGTGGGTACTCCACTCGATATTTTATGATGGGCAGACCTTAGTTCAAGCAAGTAGTCGTGCTTCCATCTCACCCAAAACCTATCAAGGAGGGTTTGGCGGTACTTAAGTCTCTTAATTAATTCGCGTTTATCTGAGGGTGGAATTTCAGTAGATGAATATATTTGGGACGGCAACGCGGTTAACCGTTTACTCACGAGAAAGTGCGCTGGAGTTAGGGGGCACGGTTCCCCTGGATTCTCGTGTACGAACGTCAAAGGTCGAGAGTTAATTGTCGCCTCGATTTCTATTAAAATGGTTTCCAGTTCCTCATTTTTGAGGTGGGCTTTACCAAGCACTCTTCTGAGAGCACCTTTGACTGACCTGACCAGTCGCTCCCAGAAGCCTCCCCACCATGCCCCTCTTTCGGCTATGTACTTCCAGGTAATCTTTAAAGCTCCGAAATAATTAAGAACTTCTGGGTTCCTCATATGCTCTAACAAAATTTGCAGATCTGCATCTGCGCGCTTAAATGTCGCTGCGTTATCACTCATTATGATCCGCACTATTCCTCTACGGGTTATGAACCTTCTATACGACATTAGAAAACTCTCCGTACTTAAACTGGATACAAGTTCTAAATGCACCGCGCACGTCACTGCGCATGTATACAGCGCTATATAACATTTTTCATTGTTTTTCGTGTAAAGCGGTCCGGCGTGGTCAATACCACAGACTTCAAAGGGCGGTGCTGCATTTATTCTAATTCCCGGTAAGGGTGCAATTACGGCCATGGCTGGCTTTGCTTTGAAGACTTTGCACCGAGGACACGATGCCACAATTTTCTTAATGAGTTGTCTTCCTTTAGGGACCCACATAGTTTCTCTCAATTCGACTAGAATATCGTTAACCCCGGCATGTTGTAATCTTAAATGGATGGACACGACCATCAGATGGGTTAACCTTTGGTTGGCGGCCAGAATGTACGGATGTTTTTCTTGGTACATCATTTTCGCGGCGTCTAACCTTCCGCCTACTCTTAGAAGCCCATTGGCGTCTATTTCGTGGCTCAGCGACAGAATTTTTGATGCTCGAGGACTGGCTTTCCGGCTTCTAAGTTTCTCATTTCTTCTCCGTAACATTCACCTTGGGCCTTGGCTATCCAAAACCTCTCGGCCTCCTCTAGCTCTACTGTTCTTAAGGGTCTGCTTCTCTTGATGCTCTTTGGCTTGGAATTATGCACAAACCGTCTAATCCAGGCGGTTAGACGAAGCACGGGTTTTAGCTCATTATAATTTTCTAATGCTAGCAAAGGTTCCAAGGGCTTTACTAGGTTTATATTTGCCGCTACTTCTATTGGTGTTGCACGTAATTCTTCCGCGATTTCTTCTGGGATTTCTTCGCTCGGTTTAAAATTTAGCGCGGAAAGTTCGGGTTCTCTTAAAAACTGTGGCCCGTGCCACCAGGTTTCATTATCGGCTAATTTCACGAGAGTTAGACCGCGCGTGGGTAAATCGGCCGGGTTTATTTTACCGGAACAATGTTTCCAACAGTCCTTGTTTGTCAACTTTTGAATTTTTTGCACGCGATTTTTAACGAAGAGCTTCCACTTATCCGCGCACCCATAGATCCAATTTAAAGCGATAGTGGAGTCTCCCCACATGACCATTTTTTCTGGTTTTGTTTTTAAAGTTTCTAGGAGCTCATTTCCTAGTTTTGCGCCCAGTAGCGCGCTCATTAACTCTAATCGGGGTAATATTATGGTCTTTATACCAATGGGCGAAACCCTAGCCTAAGAGCTAACCAGTACAGTTGTAATTAATACATTTTTAAACAAATTTCTTAAATAAAAGACGCAGGCATGCAGCTCTACTGACATGCGCTTCTCTTCTGGCAAATTTTGAAAATAGTACCTTGGTACTTTAATTCTATTTAAATTTGGTAACTGTTCGCACCAATTGTTAAACCTTTCCCCAATACTCTCGGGCAGCTGTTCGTCCCTTTCTATTTTGCTAGATTTAGGTTTGTTTTCTTTATTATGTTGCCATTGCCAAATATCTTGGAATGGTATCTTAGCTAAAATCGTGAAGGGGGCTAAAATACCTAAGGGATCAAAGATTCGGGCCACTGCCTTTAAAACCCACCGTTTTGTGTTAGCTTTGTTTAGAAGAAATTCTAATAATGGTTCGACTTCAAACAATAGTGAATCTTTAGTTTCATCCCACATTAATCCCAATACTTTTAATGGACCTGGGTTAGGTAAGCTCTGACCACCTTCTGTTTGACCACCCCATTTTTACCTCTCCGTGTGACGTAGTCCAGGAGAGGTTCTGAAACGGCCGTGTCTGTGTGTCTGTCTGTCCGTTGTTACACCCACGTGACCGCGTTCGCAGTTTGCGTATCGGAGCAAACGTGTTCGCCATTTCCGAACTGCTTTCACAGTCACGGAAATGGCTCCACTACTTGAGTTCCCAACCCACCATCTTCTGGTCTTTGTCTGTCCACACGGACACCAGTCTGTTCTTAATGACTTCTAATCACCACCATCTTTTGGTCTTCGTCCATTCCACTTGGACACCACTCTGTACATACTGGCTTCTAATCACCACCATCTTCTGTTCTTTGTCAATCCCACATTGACACCAGTCTGCACTTATACTGGCTTCTAACACCACCATCTACTGGTCTTCCGTCTATTCCACATAGACACCAATCTGTATCATTGGCTTCAAACACCACCATCCACTGGTCTTCCGTCTATTCCACATAGACACCAATGTGTATCATTGGCTTCTACTCCATTATCATCGTTTGGTTTTAGGATATAAGCGGCGATCAGCTAGGGTTACGAGAAACGTCTAGCCTCCCTAAGGTGGGATCGCCACCAAAGGTTTTCGCAATTGCGCTTTTTCCTTACTATTATAGGGGAAACGATTTCTATACATATACCAAAATTTTAAGAGAATCGGGTAGGAGGGGTACGCTTCAATTTAAACGTCAATATTAGCAAAGTTTGAGAAGATAATAGGTATAACTTTATTTTAAACGATTTAACTATTATTAATGTTAATTATTGAAGATTAAAATAATTAAAAATAATTATATTTATTTAAATATTAAAGATAAACCTCTCGTGCAAAGAGAGAGATTATCATTGCCTCCTATATCTACCAAGGCCCGTGCATTGCAACATATTTCATTCATTGCCTCCTATATCTATCAAGGCCCGTGCATTTTGACATATTTCATTCATTGCCTCCTATATCTATCAAGGCCCGTGCATTGCGTTGTATTTTTCAAAACAACAACAAAAATGGGAAGCTCCTCTCAGAAACATAATTATTTCTTTTCTCTGTATATGAAATTAAAATATGGATATTATTGCGCTCCTTCTTTAATGGTATGAATCCTTGCCAGTCTATTAATATTTTACGTAGGACTAATACGTTTTTAGTGAAGTCTAGAGAGGATAAACATAAGCGAGATTGTTTCGGAAAAAAATACTTTTTCCACTAATGGGTTTATACTCCTTGTTACCGTTGTATAGAGTAATCATGATAAAAGCTTAAAAAATAACGAGAGGACAGACCTTTTTTATCCTCTTGTTTTATTCTTCATAAGAATATAAAACATTTTGTATCAAAAAATATTTTTTGGTGCTAAGATTGCTTTAGAAAAATCGAAACCGTTGGGCATTGGTAAAAAAGAAATGTGTAAGCTATTTGCGGAGATGATAATTGTTTTACATGTTTTAAATAAGACTGAAGCTTCCACTATTGTGTTTATGCTCCTTGTTTGTCTGACTGAAAACCATCTAGGTGTAGATAACATTCAGACCAAAAATTTCAAAAATATATATTTTAAATCTAATCAGATACGCCCACCTAGTTGAAAATAGACCTTTTAAATTTGCGGAAGCCATTCTTGAGAATTTTTCTTAGCTTGTGGGTTGTCAATTTATCTACCAGTAAATATTTGTGTTTGGAAGTTTGATATTAAGTCAAATTAAGTGGTTGTTAAGAGCCAGCAAGTTTTTGCCGCTTCTTTTTGTGAGTATTTGATTTTTGTATGTAAAATGGAGGAAGATAATGTTGAGAGTAAGGATGAAATGCGGAAGCGCAAAGCGCGGAAAAGGATGAGGGCAAAAAGGTCGACGTTTTCATTGGATATTTAAGTTTATATAATCTTCTCGACACGGAGAGGTAATATTTTGGTTTTCCCAACTTGTTCTCTTATATATTTGGAGTTACTCCTCCATTTTCTTAACCTCATTCCACCCTCCATCAGGATTTTACTACTTTCTTGGATTAAAATATCCGCCTTTTCCACACTATCCTGACCTGATATTAGATCGTCCACATATAATTGTTCCGAGAGGACTTTGCACGTGTTTGTATATTCTGCCTTGTATTTTTTCACATCGTGTTTGATAGTAGCGGCCGGTAGGAACGGACTTGCCGTAACCCCGAATGGTACTCTTGCAAATCTTACGGTTACTAGTCTTTCATTATCAGGGCTTGTTATACCCGCTACCCAAATGAATCTCAGCGCATCCCTATCGCACTCTGCTGGAAAAGCTTTCTCTATGTCGCCAGACACCGCAATCTTATTTTCTCTAAACCTAATTAGAATTTTAAAAAGCTCGGGTAGGAGATTGGGGCCTGATTCGACGCATTCGTTAAGGGAAAGCGCATTTTTAACATGGGATGACGCGTCGCACACTACTCTAGTTTTTGTTGTCAAACTTTCTTTTCTAAACACACCTCGGTGCGGGAAATAATACACGGGACCACTAGGGGAGGTTAGTTAATGGCGCATGCTCTAAAATACCTGTTTTTAACTGTCCCTCTATTTTATCATTATAGGCATGAAATTCGGTGGGGTTCGCTCTTAACTTGCGCAATAAGTTCAAGGTTCTTCTTTTCGCTTCCCCAAAATTATCCCCTAAATCTTTGACGTTATCCTTCCAAGGTAGGTTAACTGAATAACGCCCATCAAGCAATTTGTTTCCTCAAATTTTTAAAGGGTTTTATTTTCCTCATTAGTCTCATTTCCACCTTTGTTCTAAATTCCAAAACGCACTAACGGTCTCCATCAGATTCTCCTCTTTATTTTGCTCATAAACTGTCACTTTCATGACCGCTATTGTATTTGCTCCTATTGTCGACCCTCTAACCTGTGTGGGACCTTGCAATGTCCACCCTAACTTGGTATCAATCGCTACCAAGGCCTCTCCTAAACGCTGAAGGGGTGTGGCTTTTGCCACTTTCCAAAAGTAATCTGATCCTATGAGTATGTCAATATTCTTGTTTGCCCCATTACTATTACTTTCTTGCTCATCCGCTAGCTGTAATCCTCGCTGCCTCATTTCTTGCGCTGTTTTCCCCAGGTATTGTTAAAGCTGCTCCCGTGATTTCGGGGGTTTCTAACGCCTCAATTTCTACTTGCTCATTGTTATGAATATTTTTTTGCATTATTTTTACTTTTCTTTTCACGCTCACTATGGGGTCTTCCCGCCCAAAGGGATGATTTCTAAGGGACTCTTCCCCCACCTGCTCTAAATTTAATTCACGTGATAAACTTTCTTTGACGAAACAGGGATGGCTTCCACCATCCAACAAACAGCGCGCTCTACCAATTTCCCCGCTCGGACCCATAATGGCTGCCCGCGCTGTTTGCAACAAGATTTCTGACCCCTGATCTAAGCTCGCTGCGGCCACATTACAACTAGCTACCTGCACATTGTTACTATTATTATTGTTATTGCCCTCTTGCGAGAACGGTCTTTTAGGCTCAGTATTGCTATCTACCCTATACACGCACAAAATCTGATGATGGGCCCGCCCACACTTTCTACATTGTTTAGTTCTACCTAAGCATCTTTGCGCCGAATGCCCTGAATTTAAGCATAAAAAGCATAATCCTTTTCTTAACGCTATTGTCTTTCTCTCATTGACACTAACTTGATTGCACTCGTAGTATGGATGTGGCCTTTCGCAAAAGGGACACGCTCTTCTAAATGGCTCCACCCCCGCATTCAAAACTGCCGCAGATGGCATTGGTCTAGGCCTAACCCAAGAATTTAAATTTGGTATTTCTTTATTTTTATCCCACAGGCTCGAAGTGCTATTGTTTATTTTTGTCGGAACCACAGACCTAGCAACTGATAATGCCCTTTCATTTAATTTCAATTTCAACGCGTAGAAAATTTATTAAATCCTCAAGATTCCAATCGTTAATTTCTTCTAGATTATTAACATCCCTTTACATCATCTGATCTTTGAACCGATATTAATTCACGAAAATTCTTTAACCTTATACTAAGTAAACGATCTTTACGCCCGTAGCGTTTCTTTAACTGATAAATTGCTAGTACATAATTTTCATCCGTTAAGGTTATTCCACCAATAGTTTCCGCGCCTTCACCTTCCAAATAACTTTTAAATAATTTAACTTATCTGCATTAGTAAGGTTGGCGTTGTTGTGTACGGCGCTTTCAAATTGGCCCCAGAAACGAAACCATTGTTCCACACCTTCGCTGAATTTTTGAATCTGGGGTTGCGGTAGCTTGACCGACGGTACGAAGTTCATCGACGTTCCCGTGTGACCACTCGGAGTTGGCGACGGCGTAGATAATCCGGTGCCGCTTGTTGCTGCGATGATTCCGGTTCCCGCATGGTACCGGTCCTTCTCCATTCTTTCGACCCGTCGTTTGCCGCGGTCCTTCCATAGCGTTGTTTCATCCGTCCACGTTTCTGCCTCGTTAATTTCCGCATAAAGTTCATCCGAGTCCGTGATTAAATCGGCTATAGAGGTATTTAACAGACCGAGTTTCTTTTCTCTTGCCACGATTTGCGCGTACTGATCTAATAGTTCGTCCTCGTCCGGTTCCTCTTCGTTCAGTTGGACTTTAATTATGTCCATTGCGCGTTTTAAACTATTCCGAATCGCCACGCGTTTGGCTTTTTGCCGATTTATGTCGGTCATTTTGGCTCTTTTGTTTAGGTCCACTAACTTAATTGTAATTTTTCTTTGTTTCACGCGCACATTGAATTTTTTACTAACCGCCTGCGCGAACACACGTATCTAAAGGTCCACTTATCCCGGGTTTCGGCACCAAAAAATGTTGCGCCTTTTTTGGCAACCCCTGGTTCGTTAATTGGGGGAGTCTATTAAAGTAATCATAACGGACTGAAACATTATAATTACTGTTATTTTGATACGTGTGTTTGAAATAATTTAATTTATACTCGCACTAAAGTTCAGTTTATTTGTTTTGATCATTGAAAATTTGCTCCAGATTATTAAAACAAAAGCCCGCACAGAAAAGTTTAATTTAATTTTGGTATAAAAACCGCTCGCTCGAAAAAGTTCTATTAATTGATTAATTTGTGTTTAAAACCCGCCCGCTCGCAAAAGTTTAAGTTATTCTTAATCCCGCTCAGTTCTTTAGTTGTTAATTTGGGTTTACAAACCCGCCCGCACAGAAAAAGTTCCTCAAAATTGTTTATTTTACCTCTTAGGTTTTCCTCGCTCTCGTTTTATTATATTTTCTCGAGGACCGCGCAGTAGTCCTTTTCTCGAGTTCTGGTACCACGCTCTAACAGTGACTGACCGATTTTTTGCTCAAAATGTTTTTTCCTTTCTCTTATTTTTAAGGGGGCCCACACGCCCCCCAAGCTCAGCCTTTTTTGGCTACTCTTAAAAACTATTTTGCTTTACCGCCGTATTCTGCAGGCTTAGCCTTCCGCGCCCACTTGGATTCTCGTCGCTCATTGGTCCATAGAGAACTGGATTCTGGCTTTTGATTGGCGGCTTAGGCTTCGAGGCGAAATTGAATTCTGGGCTGAGATTGGATGTTCATGCAAGCAAGGAAAGATAGCGGTTCAGTTCAGTTAACTTTTCAATTGACACTGAACGTACGGTGTAATGTCAGCATTTTGTGTCGGTTATCGTCAAAGGTCAGTGCAATAACCTTTAACCTCTATGTTTAGGTTCTTTACGCCATCTATTTCGTGAACCTTCAAATAGCAGACTATTTTCCCCAATTCCCACATGTTTAGGGTTAATGTACTGTATCTCGGTAATATGACTCTGGAATGGAAGTTTATTGAAGCATTTAATGTGTAACGATAGTGTACTTTATGGTAGACGAAGTATAATTTTACATTTTAATAATATAACTTCACAATCTTTACTAAAATATAGCATTGTAACAGGGGTTAATTCTGGTCGTCAAAAACCTTGTAGCAGACGTGTTTTATCATTGAAAGGGGCGTGTGTAGCTGAACCATGCAAGACTATCTAAGATATATTGTGCTGGTTAGGATTTGGAGAGCCTATTCATCTTTATGAAAGTGAGATTCCAATGCACAGAAATTGAAGACGTAACTTTTCTGATATACCATTCCAGTTCACGGGTAGAATGTATAATGTCACCAAGTAATAAGCTGAGAAAAACGAGCGTAAAAACGCTGCTGTAGGTTGAAGAAGCCTAAAACAATAGATTTTCGGTTATAATTCCCGGGTTTAATCTTGGCATTTCTAATTTCTGTTAGTCCTGGATGAGTACTAATTGTTGGTATCGAGTACCTAGATCGAATATCAATACAAGAACTTGTACCAATAATAAGTGATACATATCGTGAAGATTACCAATTACATGAATGACATTCGACATATAAATGCATTTATAATCTAATTTAAAATTATAATTATAATAAATTTATACAAAACGATATTTCAGAACAAATAGCTTTATTTTTACAATTTTTATTAAGAAACGTTGTCGCTACTCTCATGACAAGAGAGAAAATTTTTGCAGTTGTCATATAATTGCTTATTTATAACATTTTACATCCAAATGTACCTTCAAACATTGTCTCTTATCTTTTACACAAGCAGGCTGATGTTACTTCATTTGAGGTGACATTAAGTAGCAGCAAATCCTGTATATAGATAGTTTACACCAGAAGGCCGGGCTGCATGGAGGACAAAAAGAGACGGGTTTCTTTCCCCCTGGTGTAAATGGTATGATTCCTCCAGATGTGCAAATCCTGTATATTAATATCAAACCTTCGTGAAGCCTTAAAACGTTATTAAATTTTTGTAATATTTTCTAAATAAAGTGGTAAATACATGGTATTTGATGTTAATTATAACAATTTCAAGTTTGTATTATAGATTGAAGCGTAGACGTCATCAATATTGACTGTAGTAGCCCATTCGTGTGACACTGTCAATTATACCACTGTTTATACCAAATCTTTAGCACAACAAAAACTCATTCATATTTTTATTGTTAGACGTTTTGTAACCATATTTACCGGTTGAACGTACTGCAACATTTACCCATCTATCATATTTTCTTTCTTTGATTATATCACACGTACAGTCAATAGTATCCCATAGGGGTAGGATTGCCTATGGGGCTGTGATACTGTGAATGTTTACACTGAATGACGTTTTTGTCTCTTTTGTCTCATTACCCTTGAGTGAACCCACTTCAGCATATCAGTAGGATGTTATTATATACTATAATTAATATTCTATATTGCATTAATTATATAATTATTATGAGAATTGAATGGCTTTAATAATGGTCAGTTGGCTCATTCGATGCTCATGTTATTTACTAACGACGCAGTAAGATAAATGAAGTCACATTAATGATTAAACTTACATAACACCTAAGCCTTGGTTGAAATAATTTTAGATCACGAGCTGAAACGTCTTACACTATAAATGAACGTTTACTTTTATTCAACTATATTGTCACAGATCATTTGCAATTGATAAAAAAAGCATACCTGTACAATGCGACGATTTAAGTAAATCGCTCTTCTTCCAATAGGCATCCGTACTTAGCAAAATATTAACCGTACCGGTGTACCCAAGTCGCCTCTAACAATGATGAAGTGTAGTCTGCTACGTTCAGCATCAGAAACTAAAGCAAAAGCACCGGTGAGTTAACCGGTTGATGACGCTGAACGATTTACCCATCGAAAAACCGTATTTCAAATTTGGTGGACATCCGCAATTCAATTTCGTCTTGAAAGTCGAAACCTAAGCCGCCAATAAGAAGCCAGAATCCAGTTCCTTTACGGACCAATGAGCGACGAGAATCCAAGTGGGCGCGGAAGGCTAAGCCTGTAGAATACGGCGGTAGAGGTTTTGTTTTGTTTTTTTTTCTTTTTATCGGCGCTTCTTCTCCAAACGTTCGAGGCGACGAGCCTCTCGTCGGGCAAGGGCTTCTTTTCTGCGCCCTCCTGGGCAGTCTGAAGCCACATGGTGGCCAATTTTGTGGAATCGCAAACATTGAGTAGTACTCCAAATGAAAGGATGTTTAGCTTGTTTGATCTTTGACGCAAGGAGCACTTTGGGTATTCGAATTCGAGGGTTCCACCCCATTCCTCCGAAACGTTCCCAATAAATAGCATCCTCATCCGAGGGAGGTACAACCGGATTCCATGGCTGACGAGGAGCTAGAGGACGAGGAAGAGGAATGGGAGGAAGAGCCGTAGGGCAAGAGTTGGGATGACGTTGAACTTCCTCCTTGGCCTGTTTGTAGGCGGTAATGGGACGGTTTTCAGTTTCCGGACGGTTATCAGACTCCGGACGATTATCGGGTTCCGGAAGGTTAGCAGGTTCCGGACGATTATCAGGTTCCGGTCAATTATCGGGTTTCGGAAGGTTAGCAGGTTCCGGATGGACGTCGTCCAGACCAAGGGAGCTTCCATAAGGGTTATTGGTATTTCTACGTAAGGAGTCTCACAGTCTTTGGTCCAATGTGGGCCTCCACAATCGATGCATTTTAGAGGGGAATTTCGTCCCCTTTTTGGAAGGAAACAGTCCATTTGCCGATGAGAAGTTTGTCCGCAACTAAGACAGTAGCTTGCATATTCGTTGCAAACACGTTGGGCTTCTTCCAATATGGAAAGTGACTTTTTGTTCCTTTTTAAATTAGTGGCTCCTTCTGGGGCCTCAAAACAGACTGGACGGGGTCTCCCTCCTTCAGCCATCTAAATTTAAAATTGTATTAGTAATTTTTCTTATTGGCTTGGGATAATAAACTCCCAAGGGAATACAGAGATTGGCTCTCGGGTAAAACAGAAATATTCCCTTTTTAGTTTCGGGACGTTATTATTATTAAAGTAAACTTGAACCTCATAAGGTGACCTTAACCTTATATTATCAGGAGGTCGATAATAGATATCAACTTCATTACCTCCGGACTGAACCGTCGCCCTCTTACATACCTCTCGTCGCCATCCCAATTTAAAAGGTTCTAAATATATATCGGGTAAGGTAGCCTTATTTAATCTAGGAGTTCTCATTGATTCCGACAACGTGGTCGATGAACTGTCAGACACACGCTGTGATTGGGATTTCGATTGAGGTATCTGTTCAGGGGTTGATATTTCTTCCGAAAAACCAGAAGAAGGAGAATGGTGTAACGCCGGTTCCGATACTGATTGTTCAGAAGACGTTGATTTGTGTTCCGGCGTTAGAATTTCTTCTGTAAAACTGGAAGTTGATGTGTGTAGCTCCCGTTCTTCGACTGATTTTCCATGATCATCGGGGAAGCTTCCCCTGCCGCAGAAGGCGGACTATCGTTAGTGGGATGATCGAGCTGAAAAGCCCGCATATCATGATAGGTAAAAAGGAGGACAGGAGGGTCTTCAAAAAGGGCCATGCCCGGTTCACTATCAGAATCTGTAGGTTGATGTGAATCATCTTGAACTGCAGGAGGGATCTGTTAATCCGCTGCTTGATCTTCTAGAGTAATTGATGTCGAGGTTTGAAGGACATCTGGGATAGTAGGAATGATCGGTTGATCGACTTCCTGACCGTCCTGAGGTGACGGTGACGTAGAAGATGATGATGATTCAGATGACGTGGTTGAGGAAGTCTCCGTAAGAGGGTGGTCCGCGGTACCACCCTTCGTTGGGGGACTAGACTCGGGATCATCTGAAACGTTCGATTGAGAAGTGGGGGCATTTTCAGCATTGTCGAAGACAGCTACATTAGTCCAGTAGAGTTTTAGATGCTCTAAGTTAACTTTCCCTATATTCTGCCCTGAGTTAGCATCTTCTAACTCGTAGACAACGGGAGAATGTTTTGCTACTATTTTAAAGGGACCTGCCCATTTAGGACTAAGCGTTTTCATAAGCTGACCTGTCGTGCTTGATAAAGGATGTGTTTCCATCCATACTAGGGTTCCTACCTCAAATTCAAGAGGGTCATGGCGGAGGTCATAGTATTTTTTCTGGTGTGCATTAGCTAACTTAGACAATTCATTACTGAATGCTAATTGTTCCTTAAGAACTTTTAAAGCTTTACTACGACTGGGGTCATCAGGGTCCTGAATGGGTTCTTCAATGTCTAAATCCCAAGGGAGACGTGGCTCCCGCCCTAAATTCAAAAAGAAAGGGGATCTGTCCGTAGCTTCATGGGGTGCGGAATTTATAGCGAATTGAAGAAGGTCAAGGGATTCATCCCATCTATCATGATGATTCCCTACATAAATGATATTAACTCGCCTATTACTCTATTTACTCTTTCAGTTGGATTTCCCTTAGGTGTGTAGGGGGTGGTAAACTTTGGGTTTATTTTAAAAGCTCTGCACGTCTGCAGCCAAAGTTTCGAAGTAAACTGCACCCCTCTATCACTGAGAATAGCTTTAGGAGCTCCCCACCTAGTAATAATAGACTTAAAAGCTCGAACACAAGTCCTAGCTGTAATAGTTTTAAGTGGTATCATTTCCACGAATTTAGTCATATAATCAACAAAGACTATTAAATATTTATAGTGGTGTCTACTTGAAGGGAAAGGTCCCATTATGTCGACACTAATCTGGTCCCAAGGACTTGTTATTTCAGAGGGTTGCATTAGCCCTGGCTTTTTCCTATTTCTAGCCTTAAATTGTTGGCATAAAGAGCATCCTCTAACATAATCCTGGACGTCGCTAACTATAGTGGGCCACCAATATCTATATGTCACCTTACTTAGGGTCTTATCTTTGCCCCTGTCAGCTGATAGTGGGTGGTCGTGTAATAACCTCATGGCTTCTAGCCTTAAACGAGGAGGTAAATGACTTTTATCAGGATGGTTCCTGTAAGGTCTTCTATAGAGAAGATCATTCTTTAGTTCGAACATTTTATTCCAAACTGGGTTAGGTCCTTGCAAGGAATTTATAATAGGGGAAGCAAATGGATCTTCCCTTTGAGATTTTCTTACATCTTGAATGTAAATACGGAATATAAGGCTCTAGGACCTGGAGGACGTATCCGACCTTCAACAGAATCACTAGAGGAAGTTGAACAGTAGAACCGTAGAATTTTGACTGGTAATGCTACTAGTTGGATCCAATTTACTAGTAGAATTTGAAGTAGATGAGCTAAAGTTAATACTTAAAACGTTTATCGGGGCCCTCGACAAAGCGTCTGCTACTACGTTTTCTACTCCTTTTTTATGCTTAATAGTAAAGTCAAAGGTTTGAAGGTACATTGCCCATTTAACTAGACGAGAATTAGGTTCCCTGATTTTAAATAACCACTGTAAAGCCTGATGGTCAGTGAGGACAGTGAATTTACGACCTTCTAGAAAGGGCCTTAACTTCTTAACTGCCCAACAAATGGCTAAACATTCTTCCTCACAAGTGGAGTACCTAGTTTCAGCGTCTTTAAGTCCTGTACTAGCATAGGCTATAGGAATTTCTACATTGTCTTGTATTTGGGAAAGAAGGGCACCTAACCCTGCATCACTAGCATCTGTAGTGAGAATGCACGGGGAATCCCTTCTAAAGGAAGCTAAGGGATGAGCCTTACAGATTTCTTCCTTGATCTTTTCGAACGCCTGTTGCTGTTCGGTATCCCAATTAAATTTTTGATCCTTCCTTTTAAGCTTGTTAATAGGGGCTACTATTTGGGAGTAGTGACCAATAAACCTATTATGCCATCCTGCCATCCCTAAAAATCTCTGGACTTCCTTAACATTTTTAGGAGGAGGAAATTTCTGAATAGCTTCTATTTTAGAAGGATCTATATGCACTCCTGTTTCGTTTACAATGTGACCAAATATGGTAGCCTCTTTTTGGGCGAACCGACATTTCTTTAACTGTAGGGTGAGACCCGCTTCCTTTAATCTATTTAGGACATATTCTAAACACGTTAAGTGCTGATCCCAATCCTCACTAAGAGAGATCAAATCGTCTAAATAGTCAATTAACTGAAAGTAATCGGCGTCTCTAAAAATCTCGTCGATTAAACGTTGGAAAGAGCTAGGGGCGTTACAAAGCCCAAACATGAGTACGTTAAACTCGAATTTTCCCATATGAGTCACGAAAGCAGTTTTAGGTCTACTCTTAGGTTGCATTTCTACTTGCCAATACCTGGATTTTAAGTCAAGGGTAGTGATAAATATAGGTCTTCCCACTCTTGCTAGCATATCCTCTATAATAGGCAGGGGATACGGGTCTTTTATAGTAACACTATTTAGTTTTCTATAATCAATACATAACCGATAGGGTTTACCCCGTTTTGTTTGATTAACTAAAACAACGGGCGAAGCCCAAGGAGATACTGAGGGTCTAATGATCCCGTCACCTAACATTTCCCTAACATGTTGTTCGATTATTTTTTTCTTCTGACCATTTACACGATAAGGTTGAGATTGTATGGGTGGACTATTTCCCGTATGAATCTCATGGAAGACTAGTCCTGTTCTTCCTACTTTATCCGAAAACAACTCAGGGAATTTTAACAAAAGGGATTCTAGTTGTAGACGTTGGTCATTAGAAATAGGAGCTGCGGAAACTGCTTCCCTGATGTTATCTAATATCTCCTGGTTTACTGGATCATTTTCTGATGGAATTGAAAAAGGGATCTTCAAATTACCCACTAAACAATGTGAAGATTCAAAATCTAATTTGACCCTATATTCCTCAAGGAAATCTTGTCCCAATATAAAGTCACTAGTGAGGGAAGGAACAATGTAGAATTGAAATTTAAAATATTTTTCATTCCCATTATCTTTAAGACAGAAGTCAAGTTCGTGCGAACCTTTGGTAAACGTATAACTGCCGTCGCCCCAAACTACACAATCTAAATGTTCATCTTCAGGTAGCTCTGAAGAATTTCTAGATTTACAAATCTTTTGCCATTGATCTAAGCTAACAAAAGAAGCATCTGCCCCGCTATCTAATTTTGCGTGTACTGTCGCGTGTTCAAATATAACGGGAATAGTAACCCTTTTGTGAATGGAACCTTTCTTCACGGATTCAATCCTCAAAGGGAACGCGACACGCTTCTTGATAGGGATTTTTATTGGGCATCGGGAGAGGGACCCTGAGGGATCTCTCCCGCTTTGGCTTCCCCCGACTTGCTGGGTTGTTTATCAGGGCAGTCGGTAGCGTAATGTCCAGTCTTCTGACATATGTAACAGGTAGGCAGGTTGAATTGTCTAGCTGGGGATTTGGCTCTATACCTAGACCTTGAATTAGGTCAAGAGTTATTTCCTTGTACATTTGGGATCATTGACCTATTTTGGTTTCCCATATTTTGATTAGGACATTCCCAAGGTTGGGCATTCTGATTATAATACATAGGTTGAGGGATCCAATTCATGGCATAAGGCTGTGGAGCAAAGGCTCCATTATTTCGGGAATCCCAAGCCCTATTCGACTGCTTAGAAGGAGATTTTTTCTTCTCAGTAGGCTTATCTTCCTTGTGCAGGTTTCTTTCTACTGTTTTTAAAGCTGTCCTCAGCTGCTCAAGAGTTGTAAATGGCATAAAAAGGAGAAGAGCTTCCAACTCTGTTTTAAGGTTACTTTTTATAATGTTAACTAATTCTTTTTCCGTTAACGGGAGATTCATTTACACATTAAATTTTGTTACTTCCCCAATAAATTCTTCAACAGATTCTTTATCTTTCTCCCTCCTTTGGGAAATTTCTAATCTAAGTTTCGGATCTGCTTCAGCTGAGTCCCTAAATTGAGCTTCAAAATGTTTCTTAAAACTTTTCCATGTTAGCTTAGGATGGTTCGGGTTAGTTTGGCGTACCGAATCATATCTCAGGGTTAGATTTCTAAACCAGTAAAAGGGCATGCCCTCTAAGCAAGAGAGGCAAAGCAGATAGACTCTCTTTATCTGTAAGTTTATGGAACTTTGAGAATTCCTCATAAGAAATGAGAAACTCTGCGGCACTTTCATTTGGTGAACCCGAAAAAGCTAACCTTTCAGGAGGGATAACAGGGGTTCTAACAGCTGAAGGAGCTGGAGAAATAGCCTTTACTAAATTTGCATTAGCTTGTACTAGTTGAGGTAGGGCATTTGCTATTACCGTGAAACTATTCACCATGGCCTGAAATAGGTTGAGTAAATGATTTCCTACATCCTCAGCGGATGTATTTGGACCAAATTGGAAAGTACTAGGAGGAATTTGAGGGATATTCCCTGTAGTTCCCGTTGCAGAAGGTTGTTGAGGATCATTCCCGGTAGGCCTAAGAGGGGAAGTATTCTCCTCCCTATTAGGATTAGGATATCGCTGTGATTTAGTCTTAGACTGTAAAGTACTGAAAAAGCGAACTTTTGGCCTAACACTAGGTACTTCTGTATCGGAACCTGATGGATTATTCCCATCAGAGGAAGGGATTTTTTTTTGAGTTTTTAAAAGGAGATTATTTAATGTGTCAGTATGACAATATGTACAAAAGTACAAATCAAAATAACCAATTTAAATTAAGAAAATAAAACTAAGGGGTTGGCTGTTGTTTTAAAAAATGAACAAAAGAAAAGGGGTAAAAAAGTTGCTAGGGGGAAAGGGTACTGGCAAATCGAAAAATCCCACGTGAGATCCCATGAATTTTTAGAAATTCAGGATCGTCACCCCCAGAGCGTAGAGCAGAAACTCTAGCAATGGTGAGGCGACGATGCCTGGAAACAAGGCGTTCAACTATATTATTAAAATCCACGGGGTTCAGGGTGTTGTTCGGGATGACGCTATAAAACTCGTAAAAAACGCGTTTTAGTAAAATAAAGGCAAGGTTGCAAAAATCGTGATTCTTGCCTAAGGGAAGGAACCAGACATCAGCATCATCATGAGCGTGATGTCGGACCTCGTGAACCCACAAAAGAACGCGAGAGGAGACTGTCTCATAGAGCGGGCAAGTGAGATACATGTGATCTAATGACCCAACACATGGACAGAACGGGCATGAGGGCGTGGCATAATCAGTATGGACATGGTGCATACGCGAAGGGCAAGGTAGACTACCATGCATTAGGCGCCATTGAAGGGAGTTCTCCATTCGAGTCGTAAACTTCAAACGGCGTGACGGTTGCCATACACCAAAGATGTTAAAACGAGGTAAGCGTGGTACCAAAGGAAGTGCGGCAAACGGTGTAGGGGGGTCAATATTATGGTGAACCAGAGATTGGTAGATTGTCTTGGTGACTGTGAAGTCTACCAGCGGGACAACATTTCGGCTTAAGCGTAGGTCGGGTTTCAAATTAAATACTGGGTCACCAGAGCCCCCAAAAATGTGTCCATGAACAATTCCATACTCATTAAATATATGAGGTAATGATAACATAATTGACTCTTTAATAGTGTCAAACGTTTTAAAAAGAAAACGTGATGGTCGATCAGACTGAATAACTTCACCAAAGTTCTTCCAACGGAGTGAACGATGGTGAAGCAGGTCACCAATCGAGTTTATACCACTATGGGTAAAACGGGAATGTAGAATTCCGCTGAGCGTTTCACCATCCCTATCCCGAATAAAGCGATTGTCAAAAATCGGAAAAGAGAAAACCGTTTCCCGAAGACATAGGTCGAGGGAAATGGTCAATGGTGAGAGTTGCCACGTGGTTAGACACGTCTTATATACTGGGATGGAGCAGGTTGTTAGAGGTTCCATCATGAAAAGGTTACGTATTGTAGTAAAATTTGGGAAAGTAAGTCGAAGTAGTGAGTGCGCAATGTCAATATGAGGGGAATCATTGGGATTGCCATTCAGTATATCAGCTGCTTGAGCCAACCGAAAAGCTTTCATTTTAGTGGCTACATCCACCAGACCCAATCCACCAAAACGTTTGTCAAGGGTAAGGGTTTTAAAGGATACCCAATGGACACCGTCCCACATGAACTGGGAGAGGCGACTTTGGGCATCTCGAACAAACTCAGAAGGGGGGTCAAGAACTTTTAAGCGATGCCACAAAACAGAGGAGGCCAGCTGATTAATAATAAGGACCCTGCCATAAACCGAGCATAAGTGTCTTAGACGGTACCACCGTCCTAGTGTGCGTTGAAGACGCGTCAAAAGTTCCGGCCAATTTCTATCTTCATAAGAACGTTCATTACCGAGGTGAACTCCTAGGAATTTTCCACCCTCGGCGCGCCAAGGGATGTTAAACGGACAATCTAAGCGGGTGCGCCAAGCGCCGCACCACAAACCAAAGGATTTAGCATAGTTAACAGAAGCACCTGAGATTTTACAATAAAGGTCTAGAGCGGAGCGTAATACCTTAAAATCTAAGTCTGACCGGATAAAGATGTTTTAATCATCCGCGTACGATGCGCATTTATACTTCCTGTGGTCTTGGACAGCACTGCCCGAAAGCGTATGTCGAATGTGTGCAAAAAGAGGTTCTATTGCGAGGGAGAAAAGGAGACCAGATAATGGGCAACCTTGACGGATCCCACGACTAAAAGGGATTGGTGCCGAGAGCAAGTTATTAACTCTTAGTCTAAAAAAGGCACCTGAATAGATGGCCTTTATCCTGGCAATAAAAGAGGGTGGAAAACCAAAGCGTCGTAGCATTTCGAATAGGTAATCATGATCTACCTTATCGAAGGCTTTCTCAAAGTCAATGTTAATTATAGCTAGGGTTTCATTAGATTTATTGGCTAGGTATAGTAGATCTCTGAGGGATGCCAAAGTTTGAAAAATTGATCTGCCTGGTATTGAATAAGTCTGACTAGGCCCTACAACAGAGCTGATGACTTCATTCATACGTAGCGCCAATAATTTAGTGTAAATTTTGTAGTCAGAGTTCGTAAGCGACACTGGTCTCCAATTGCGAATGTCCAACAGATCTCCTGTTTTAGGTAACAAACTAAGGATTGATTGACTAAATCTCCGTAAAATGTTAGGGTGTATTAAAATATCCCGAAAGGCTTCAAACATAAGGGGGCCAATGGTGTCCCAGAAAGCCAAGTAAAACTCGACAGGCAAACCATCAATACCTGGGGCTTTACCATGCGAGAGTGATTTGGCAGCAAAGCCAACTTCAGCGAAGGTAAAATCCGCCTCCAAAACCTCCGCCTGAGAAGCGGTAAGGGTAGGTAGATCTTGGAAAATTGTGTCAAGATCCGGTTTAGAAGGGCCGACTAAGTCTTTGGAATATAAGGTTTCATAAAAGGAGCTCGCAATATGTCTAATCTCAGCCGGGTCAGTACATACGTTATGTCCAGGTCCGTATAGACCATGGATTATATTCGCAGAAAAGGCCTTTTGCTCCATGGCAAAGAACAATTTAGAGGGGGTATCAACGGAACGAAAGGGATAGTTAAAGGGGTAGAAGACCCCGCAGGAGGAGGAATGCCTCTCATCGGAAAGAGTTGATAGGGAGTTTCTCCCGAGGCTAAAGGGTTTAAGTAGGAAACAATAGTCTTCTCTTCCTTTTTCTTTCTTGTTAAGTCCTCCATGTAAAGCATGTTGTTGAAGGAAGCTGCAAGATCTTCCTCCCGTTCTGCTGGTAGTAAGGAATCGAACTCCTCTTCCGAATCTTCTTCATTATTGAAAGACGGTTGATCGCCGTCGTCTTCGTCCTTCTGGGTCGAACTCCATTTTTGGTTATCCATAGGGTTTTGACCGTGGGCCATTATTATAGAGTTTATTAATTAATACAAAAAACTAATTTTAATTAATTTTAATTAATTACAATCAATTTGCATTAAGTGAATAATATTTAATAGGGTAAACCAGCGTAATTAATCACCAAGAGAGCCGAGGCTTAATATCCCGCGTGAAGGGCGTTGAAATCTCGCCGGTAACAACAACAATGTTTCAGGGACAAAACCGAGGCTTAAGACCTACTTGTATCGGGTCCCTGTTCGGGCGCCATTAATGTAACCCTCAGTAAAATAAACTTAATTCAAGGGAATAATTTCCCGAGGGCCATAAAATAAATTCGGACAACTTATAGTTTTAGTCCAAATTCAATAATAATTATATATCAGTTAACCGATGTAGGGATAAACCCGTAACCGAACTAGTATACAAAAGTCGATCCGTCTTCGGAGAAATCGTAAACAGAACTGATTGACAAAACTAAAATTATCCTAGATAACATCTGTGGAAGAGGGAGTGGCTTGTAACATGAGGCTAGATATGCCCTGCCAGAACCAAGGAGTGGAAGCTCCAAGAGTTCCGGCAGCCATGTTACAATATTGTAGGTTTCTAGTTAATCATTAGAAAAACCTTACATTTAAGAACATATTTTATTAAATATTACAATGGTTAATTAATGTTGAATTAATAAATAAAATTGGATTAAATCATTATAAAACTGCACACCATTTATGATATGCTAGTCCCCCCCCCGGTATGAATTAAAAAATTCGAATAATAGTCCAAATTTAAATGATTATTAGAAAACGGATTTATGTAATTTTAATAATAATAATTTTAAAACAATGAAATTTTTATGATTTTTACAAACTAAAATTAGTAAAAAAAACAGGTCAATAATGATCCTATATAAAACAAGAAGAATAATTATACTCTAAGAAGTATTTTATTGGGACACAGGAAATTAAATAAACCATATAATACTGGTAGAAAAGCCAGTAACAACTAATTATAAGGCTAGTTTCTAGTTTAAATTTTCGCGCGTATTAGCAACAGGTCCCTTCATTGTCACCCACAACATCCTGGCTAATCCATATAACTATGAGACTTTACTCATAATAGTACATTTTAGCCCTAACAAAAGTTTTGCCTATTCTGGAGAAATATGCTCAGAGTTTCACTGCTTAAGGAACTATATTTCGTCATTCATTATATTTGTACCTAAATTTTTTAATATGACATTCATGTCTAACACATTGAAAACTGTTAACATTTTTCCCAGTTTAATATAATTCATCACATTATTTCTAAGAACTTTAATTATTTATTTTACTTACAAAACAAAAATTAAACTGTCTCCTTGGCGACAGCCTCCTCCTTCCTGTCGTCATCCTCCATTTGGATGACGACCAGGGTTGTTGATTTTTTTGATTTTTTCAAAAAAATCAAAAAAATCGATTTTTTTTATTTAAATCGGATTTTTTTGATTTAAATCGGATTTTTTTGATTTAAATCGGATTTTTTTGATTTTAATTCATTTATTTGATTTTTTTATTTTTATTGAACTATTAGATAGTAAATTACCAACATGAAAACTTTTTAGCCAAAATTAACCAAAAGCAAAATAATCATGACATTTAAGCAGCTATTGGATATTATTACTATTCAAATGCTTGTATAAAAATACTAGCTTGACCGCTATTTCATTTCCTAGCCTTTTCAGCAAGACAAACTGTAGTTCTGGGAAAAACTTGAACTGAAATATACCAAAACCATGATTGTTTTTAATTTTAGGTCTTTTCTAGTTAAGTTTCTTCTCGAGTTTCTTAAACTACTTCTTGGAATCTTAAAAAACATTTTTTAAAAATAAAAATATATTCTTGATTTTTTTAAAAAATCGCTTGATTTAAATCAGTGATTTAAATCAAACAACCCTGATGACGACATCCTGGGGGGCCTTCTGTGGCGCCCCCTCTCCTTCCCTGCCCTGAGGCATTACCTCCATTTTTTCTTTTCCAATAATATAAATAGGCTATTAACTATCTTTATTGAATTTAGACTATCTGTTTGTTTGCTAAACCATTCATTTGGTCTAACAATTATTAAACACAAGGAGGATTCATACCATTTACACCTGAAGGCCAGGAGGAAAAAATGTAAAAGGGGTTTTTGTCTTCCAGGTAGCCTGCCCTCCTGGCGTAAATGGTATGAATCCCCCATATGTGAAAACTAAATATGGTTTAGGAACTAGACTTTGGATAAAAAAGGGCCCGGTCTTTACAATTAACTAGTCATGAGAGATAGAGGACTGGATCAAAAGTGTCGTGCTGCCAGTCTTGCAACCACGGAGTTGTATCATTTCTTAAAATACATCTCCGTGCTGGTAGTATCAAGATTCAAGAGTGAGTTGATCCAGAAGTAATATAAGAAACCTCCCTACGGGAGGGAAGTATACAAGACGCCATAGGCATAACGTTAAAACACGCGAGACATCCTCGAACCGCCAAATACCATATTCAGACACTATTACTCATGGACAAGGTACTATAGATCCTAGTCCTTTGATATGGTCGTTGGAAAGGGAAAGAGGAAAAAGCGCTTCAAACTAGTGTAGTCTGCTTAGCTGTCTGTCGTAATGAAATGGAAGATTCCTGATTTTGCTAATAAATATCCACATACGGTTATTTCGAAAGGAAAATCTAGTTTGTTGTTAAGCCAAAAAGATGAAAATTATGAATACAAGACAAAATTTCGAGATAGATAATAACACCATTTTAAAATCTATCTATGTATAGTGTTAGTCATATACCTTGGCAAGGTAAGGGTTTAATTCAAATTTTATGCAAAGACCTATGAAAATCCTATAATCGAGTCACTCCTGATTGATTATCATTAAAATCTAAAAATGCTGCATGAATTATTTTATTGGAAAAGTTTAAAATTACAATGAGTCTGTGAAATCGACTTAACTTAAGCAGCCGACGCAATCGCGAGATCAGAGAATGTATTCCTACGCTCTACGCGGCGCGGCCCTATTTTTTAAACTTTGTTTACGGCCGTATAAGTGCGCGGGGACATTCGCGGTACGAGGATGTATCGGGAAAAATTCGCCTTTGTATACTTTCCTCCCGAAGGGAGGTTTCTCATATTACTTTTGGTTGATCTTATTGATTAATTGGCTCTAACTTGTTATAATATTTAAATGACACATATAGGGCAAATAATTAACTATATGTCTCAGACGACAGCTTATTCTGTAATATACTCTGTTACAGCAACGGTTATCAGCACGCTCAAAGCTAGACGTAGCTTTGTGCGTAATGTTAAGAGACGAAAAATTTCAGTAACTTTAGGTTTAAAATATGCGCGAGACGCGAGTTTCTTACTTCCAGTGCACGCCTACACGGACCTTTAGGCCTTAGTTTCAAATACGGGTGAAATTGCCTAAGGCCTAGAGGTCCATGCACTCGAGCTAAAAAATTCGCGGATATTTTAAATCCTGAAGACCTTATTTTCCTCGTCTCTTGTCAACGCGTGAAAAACTACGTTACATAGAGACCTAGCTTTGCGCGTGCTGACAACCGATGTTGTAACAGAGTATATACAGAATAAGCTGTCGTTCGAGATAGGGAGTTGCCTATCCTATAGCGTTAAAACAAATTCCCTCACGCGCATTCTTTATCCATGGTCACACCATCAGCTTTTAAAAAAGGATCCGTACCTTTCAGGACAGGGCAATTTCTAATGAAATGGCCTGTTTTTTTACATAAATAACAAATGCGCGGACGCCCCCCACGTTTACCGCCTCGACCACCGCGACCACCACGACCGCCGCAACCGCCGCGACCGCCTCCACCACCACTGTTATTCGTCACGTAAACGTTGCCCGTAATCTTCCAGCTGTCCATTGTAAGCCTTGGCCGGTTAACAAGGAATTAAAAACAAATCACAATTAACGTTAGAAAGTGCTCACTATCTATTTTCAAACTAATTCATATAAATAAACCTTCAAGTTGTTAAATATGTGACTTAGCTTAAAAACAGATAAAAGAAAATTAATGTCTTAAATAAATTTTGGCATAGAACTCACTTTCGCTCCTTAAAATTTGAATGTTGAGACACTGACTATAGCCCACTCGATCACGCGCTCCACCGTCGTGGAGCGCGTGATCGAGTGGGCTATGCACTGACAGTGTAAAATAAAAGAGAGGAATAATATTAATAATTAAAAATTTAAATATTTGTGTGAATGCTGAGCTCCATAAAGGAGCCGCCCTGTGTTTTTAAAACTATTATGGGACATTTTAAAATTTTATTGGACAATGTCCAGTGTCCTGTGCTTATTTCCGGCCCAGCCTACAAATGTTCTTGTGCTTATTTTCGGTCCTGTACACAACTTTGACTTTTTAACTAAGCCTTTTTTATGTTAAGCGCCAGTGCGCCACGTTTTCGGGCGCCTTTCGGTGTTTTGGACTTTTGCTACGTATTCTCCAACACATTTTCCTCTGCTACTACTAAGACTTACAATTAATTTCATTTCTAATTAATCTTTTAAGGGTTAATAACTGCTTTTATTAGTTCCATTACTTTACAACGTCTGTATTGAATTATTTACATTTTTTCACTTGTTTAATTTTTATTCTTTTTTCCCTCACGTTAAGCCTAATACTTTTTATTACATTTCACTGTATGTTACATTTATTTAAGAGTGTATATAATTGTACATCTTTGTGGTTCCAAAGTGTTCTTTGTGCAACGCTTTATTGGATAGCTTTGTGGTTCAAAGGTGTTCTTTGTGCAATACCTAATTTGGGTTCTTTGCAAATACAAGTTGAAAATTGCTGCGTGGAATTAAGATCTGTTTCAAAAATACAGAACTGTGTTATATTTCTTTACGAATATTCGAAATGGTTTCTCGAGAAGAACAAAAGAAAATATATATGCGCTTAGTTATGCAAAAGAAAAGAGCGGAAGCCAAGTTAAAATCGCAAGTTCAGAGTAAATCATTGAAACATGATAAAACTAACAAACTTAAGTGTAAACGGTACTATCTTAAAACAAGGCGTTGTTTAAGAGAAATAGTGCGAAAAACTATGTGGAGCGTAAATCTCTACTTGAGACAGGGAAAAAACCTAAGAGAACTATGCCGCCAGGTGGAGACGCTAATTTGCGCTCAAAAAATAGAAAACCAAAGAAACGGGATAAATTTGTCTTTGCGAAAAGACTCCTTAATGCGGGGATTTTCAAGACGAAAAACAAGAAATTTATAGCCCAAAGTTACAAACGGTTTCTAGTCACACGTTTAACTGAAAGGCTGGCAGTATTGAAGTCTTTTGACGGTGAGACTAGTAAAAGATGCACCAAATTTGTCTCTTACAAGCTAAAATGCCAATTGTTAGCTGGTAAAATATTGCATTTGAAAAGGCAAATGTATTCGGCATACCACGCCCAACTATCAGGGATGGTTAGCGAATTTAAGGATTTTGTCAAAAAAATCAAAGAAATTGGGTCAGTCACTTGTGACAATTTGACGGAAGTTGTGGGTGGGAAAAGGCTTCACAGTAGCCTAAAAGAAGCCTATTTTCATGAAATTACCTATTATGCAATTGGGAATAATGGCAGAATACTGAAAAATGACGAAGAGTCACGCTATACCAAAATTTTTCAATTGAATTCTGATGGTAGTGTACGAAAGGTTCTGAGAGACCGTGCTTCCAATTCGACTAAAGAACTGTTTGTTGATGAAATGGGAAATTTCGTTGAAATAAGAAACAATGACAAAACTCATGTCATTGAACGAGTCTTACAAATTAATGAGTCGGGGTTGTTACGAATCTTTACAACGTTGTTGAGAATGAGGAGAAGAACCCCAAAGCAAATTTAGTGATCAACGAAGATGGGTTCATTGAAACCCAACCCAAAACAGTTTATTGGGAATGCAGTCATATTTGCAAAGTTAGAAATCAAGCCATTTCAAAAGTACTAGCTTTCGTGAACACAGTTGCGACTGCCAATGAAAAATCTTTGACTAAAATTTTTGAGTCAGATTTGGACCTTTGCGAATTAAGAAAACAATTTTGCGCAAAATCAAACGTGTCTATACCACCAGATGGGGACGAAATAGTCGTGAAAATAGTTCCGTTTCTAGGACACACTGCTTACTGCGCTGATACGGAAGAGTGCCAAAGTCATTTGCGTTCTTTCGCTGAACTCGCTCCTCATTATTCGGGAATTAGAAGTATTCGGGAATTAGAAGTATTCTGAATAATATTTATCGCGTCAAAGCGTTGCTCAACGCTTTAACTAAGATTTCAACTGAAATTGAACATCGTGATTACGAGTCTCTGACAAAAGTCATGGCGGAATTGAGAAAAATCCTTGTCACACGTGGAAAAAATTTGAATAAGGAACAAAAGGATGCTCCTACAGGAAGCGTTAACGCTCCTCGGCCGAGTCTCGATGAAAATGAAATCTTGAGTCTTTACGAGAATCAATTCGCTCGGGCAATGCTACATACCAACGAATTTCACGATACACCCTGCGACTGCTGTTTAAGATTACTGAAAAAATCTGATTTAAGAGCGGTAGAAAAACTGGTAAGCAGTGCCGTTTTTCATAACGAGGCCTATTTGATTTTAAGAGCTGGTTGGATAATGAATAATTCCGACACGAGAGAAGCAGACATTCTTCTATGTCGTTACTGCGCCACGGATTTGGGAAAGGGTAAAGTTCCCATTAGATGTTTTCTGAACAACTTGGCGGTTGACAATCCTCCGCCAGATGTCACCTCTTTGAGAAAGTTTTAATTCAGCTTGTGAAGCCGTTCCACACTGTGGTGCGGTTAGGCACCAAAACCTATTCCAACATGCAGTTTGGTACGGTTAAAGCTTTAAAGGAAAGAGTAATTTATCTTCCAATTCCCGTGGAGAAAAATTTGAAGATGATTCCTAAGACGTTGCCCAGAAATCACGAACTGCATATCTTGGTGAAAGGCGTTCTCACTGCGGACAAAAAAGTTTGGCAGCGGGTTGTTTGCCTCGAAAAAGTGTTGAAAGCATTCAGTGTGCTAAAAAAATTAATCCTTTTTACAAAAACATTGATATTTCGGCAATGATTCAGGATTATATTTGTGGGACGCAAAATGTTGATGGCGGGGAAAATTCATTGACTCCCGATGAATTACTGAGCGTTACAGATCCACTAGCGCTGATCAACGATGGCTGTGATGCGGTGCCACGTGCTCCCGCTGCGCTTCCAATGGAAGCGGTGAATAGCGGTCACGACATGCAAGCTGGCCAAAACGCTTCAAATATGGGCGTGCAGGGTGAAAATCACTTGAACCTTGCAGCAGACGACGCCTACGCAATTTTAACGCAGCCCGATGCTTTGTTGCGAAAACTTTCCGAATACGAAGCCAATGATCTGTACGATCACTACTCTATTCATCCGGTGAACGTCCAACCACCGAAGGATTTATTGGGTACTTACCAAATGAAGCGCGTCGAAGCCGAGCCGGTTAGCACTTGGGACAAAAAACTGGAATACATGAGCTTCGTTCATTTGTTCCCTCGGGGTCGCTTTGGCAAGCACGATGATAGACCATTTGGAAAAATAACGGAAACCGAGTATCGTTTATCCCGTCTTTTGAACCAAAGTCCAATTTTTAGACGAGATTACGCCTATTTGTTTCATTCTTATCAAGAATTCGAAATGAAAGCGATTTCTAGCAGTTTTAACTACGTTCTTCGTGTTAAAAAACCCATGCCAATTGGAGTTGGAACTTTGCTCAGTCGGGTTGAATCTGGCGATAAAGAACTTGAGAGTAATTTAGCTACTTTCTTGGGCCATATTCGAGGTACTATGGACTACTGGTATAAAGTCCTTAGATCCGTTTTAGCGATGATTCGGGAATTTGGCCCTCCCACCTGGCTCTTGACTTTTAATCCGGCCGAATATGATGACGTGGAACTGCACGATCACTTGAGAAAAGTGAATTCAGACGTTCCAGGAGTAGAGTCGATGACGGTGGCTGAATTGTTGAATTTCGATCCACTTAGCGTCAATTTGCACTTTCACAACAAAGTGCGGTCGCTGTTAAACAACTTTGTCTTGTGTAAGCAAAATCCAGTTCTTGGCATGATAGAACATCATTTTTGGCGGGTTGAATACCAATCTCGAGGTTTACTTCACTACCACATGCTTTTGTGGTCTAAGGACGCTCCAATGATTGGAACTTCTTCCGCCGAGACTATTTTGGATTACGTGCAAAAACACGTCACGTGTTCGATGCCAAGCGCATCGATAAGTCCGGAGCTGCACCGGCTGGTAAAAAAATTTCAAAGTCACAAATGTACCTCCAGTTGTTATAAGAAGGTGAAAAATTCTAAAAAGGGATCAAAAGTGTGTCGTTACGGTTTTCCTCGAAACGTAACAAACGTTGCCACTATGAATTCCGTCAGATCAGTTACTCGTCATCGTAAGATGAAAAAGGTGCAGAAACGACTGTACGACTTGCCGAGAAAACAGCACGAAGAGTTAATAAATGATTATAATCCCACGCTTCTTTTGGCTTCCAAAGCCAATATGGATTTGCAATTTGTCGCTGACAAATCCGAAATTGTGGCAAACTATGTCATTGCGTACGTGACAAAGGGAGACCGAGCTGACATGGACCAAACTTTTGCCGAGTTAGGGAATGAAAGTTTGTCCAAAAATTTATTTGCCTATAGATTGAAATCTTTGACGTGCAAGCAAATAGGAAATTATGAAGCTCTTGATATGATGCTGGGCCAAGATCTTTACAACAAGTCCGACAGCACTAAATTTATAAACACTAACTTGAAAGAAAACCGATCGAGAATTTTGAAAGGTTACAAGGAACTCGCTCGTTTGAGGGAAACCGACCCCGAAAGCAAGGACACTTGCCAAAAAGGGTTCGTCGACGACAAATATCCGAATCGTCCCGACAGCTTGGAAAATCTTAGTTTGCGGGAATTTGGTCAGTTTTATGATTACGCGAAGCACTCTGATGGTGTCGAGAAAAATGCGAATGTAATCGAGTTGAAAAACAATCTGGGTTTCATGAGAAAGAGAATTAAGCCCTACATAGTGGAGCACTACATTCACGACCCGATAGAGGAGAAAGAAAAGTATTGTCACGCTCTACTGATCCTCTTCAAACCGTGGCGTGACGAAAATGAGCTATTAGGCGAGTTTGAAACCTACGCGGATGCTTTCGAAAACTCGCTTTCGGTGTTGAAGGACATGAGAGAATATCACGAGAAACTGTCGGTTTCCCAAGAAGTTGAAAAGAAACGGAAGGCTTCTAAAAAGGCGAAAGAGCCAGAAACCATAATTTCGGAGGCAGAAAGTGAGGACGATGAAAATGCGCTGCAAGGTAAAGAAATTGTTATCGAAACCGAGCACGCGATGGCTGATGTGGAAGCTGCCATGGAAATGAATTTCGAGACTGATGTTGACAATGTGGCGTCACTAAACTCGGATCAAAAGAGAATTTATGATCAGATCATGAATCACTTCTCCCAAGAGGGAGAAAAATCTGGAAACAAGTGCCGTTTTGTGTCGGGACCTGGTGGCACTGGCAAATCGTTTCTTATCGACACTCTCGCCAACGCCGTAAGGCGACGCTTTCAAAATCCTGCTAGCGTGGCAATTGCCGCGCCAACGGATTTGGCAGCGTTAAATGTTAATGGCGTAACATTACACAGATTACTAATGTTGCCGGTAGATCATGGGCGTATTGCCGAATACCATTCCCTAAGTTCTGACAATATGAGCATTATGAAAGAAACTTTGGGAAATTTAAAACTGTTAATTATTGATGAAATTTCCATGGTCTCGTCGGTGTTACTGACTCATGTTCACTTGAGGCTCAACGAATTTTCGGAAATGAACCAACCATTTGGTGGAGTTGTATTTATTCTTGTCTTGGGAGACTTTTTCCAATTGCCACCGGTTCAAGGAAATCCCGCGTTTATCAAAATCACTTCCGAAGAAGCCAGACTTAGATTCAATTGCATCGGAGGAAGTGATCTTTGGAAGTTTTTTAAATACGATGAACTAACGCAAAATGTTAGACAAGCCAACGACCAAAGTTACGGCGACATTCTAAGCAGAGTTAGAATTGGAAATATTTCCGAAGCTGATATTGCAACCTTAAAAAGTAGATTGGTTGCTGACGGACAACACATCGAGGTGGCTATGGACCTTTTCATAAAGCTGTCCAATGAAGGGTTTCACCCAATTTGTTTGATGCCTAAATTAGCCATGTGCGAAAAATTCAACTGTGAAATGCTGCGAAAAAACGGCGAGAAAGTTGAAGTCATTCCTTGACAGGATAGACTCGCTGACTACGGCAAAAAAATGAATAAAAACATTCTCAGGAGACTGCAAAGGCTAGAAAACGAACCGTCCAAAACGGGTGGTTTGGAGAGCAAATTATTTCTGTGCGTTGGCCGCCACATAATGGTCAGAAGGAATATCAGTTTTGAAGAAGGCGTTGTAAATGGTACGATGGGTTTCATAACTGGATTTAAGAAGGACGAACAAGGAAACGTTATTGGTATTTTTCTCAGAGTAGATCGCGAACCGAATAACGACGACGCTAACACTGACTTTTTAGTTGAGAAAATTTGCGTCAAATTTTTGCTCATGGCAAACATTTACGTTAAGCGCTCGCAATTTCCCGTCATCCTGGCGTACGCTATTACGATACACAAAAGCCAAGGCATGAGTTTAAAATGCGCCATTATGGATTTGGGTCCAAATTTATTTGGAACGGGCATGGCGTACGTCGCTTTATCGAGAGTGACGTCCTTAGCCGGACTCCATCTATTACAGTTCGATCCGACTAAAATTAAGGCGGATGGACGAGCCATTATGGAGTATAACAGGCTTCGCAAAAAATATAGGCCAGATCTGCCCCTTTTGGAAATAACGGAGTCGAAAGAAAGTCGAGGTGGAAAAAGAAGTGCGCCTACACTATCTAAAAGCCTTTTAGAAGGCGAGGAAGAGAGATGTGCAGAAACACCGAAGAAGAAAAGGAAAGCCCAACAGAGTTTGGATAGTTTTCCCTTGAAGGGTTTTGCTAACGATGATCAAGTGACGTGCTATTCTAATAGCGTTTTGCAACTGCTTTTATTAGTGCCGGAATTAAGAGAATTGGTTAAGTCTTACAATGGATCGTTCGTTGAAAAACCAGTTTTACGGTGCCTTCATAACACGATAAACGACATCGAGAGTTCTCAAGGAAGTTTCAGTCGTAAAGGGTTGGAACTGAGAATGGCTGTTGGAAATCATTTTACGCAAAACGATCAACAAGACGCCTGTGAATTTTTAATGGTGCTCTTGACGACACTAAGCCAAGAAATGGAAGCCGATTGCTCTAAGGCTCTAAAAGATCTTTTTTGGTCAAAGTCGCGAAACGTTACCAAATGCCCCAAATGTCAAGTTGAACAAAATTCGGAGAATATTGTTGAAAGCAACATTTTCAATCTTCCACTAGAAAACCGAGATAAAATTGATTGGAAATCTCTAGAAAAAAGGATGAGATTAACAGAGGTGCCGTGCGTATTTTGTAACAACCCAAAAATACAAGAGCGTGATGTATTGATATCCAGCGGGAAGTACGTATTTTTGTGTCTTCTCCGTGGCGATTACAAAGATGGTCGACCAATTAAGATTTCTACCAAAATATCGAGTTTTGAAAATCAAAATGTCACTATGAGTAAGATGCTTTTTAAAACTAAAGGGGTAATTATTCATAAAGGTGAATCGTTGGCCGAGGGACATTAAGTGAACTTTGTGAGAAAAGACAACAGCTGGTACGAGGTCAGTGATACAATGATCAGAAAAAGGGAGAGATTCGTCAGTAACTTGACTGACGTCACTGTTCTGCTCTTGGAAAGGGTCCAGACACATTAAAGGGAATCTAACGTGCTTGAAGAATCCATATCAAATTTACCCCGGGTAAAGCCTAAAATTTCAATATTCGTACCAGAAAGGAGCATCATATCTGTCAAAGATATACTAATACTTTCATATTCCCTTTAAAGTAATTTATGACTGGGTAAGATTGTTAATCCTAGAGCAAGTTTAAGGTTAACGATGGTTCTGGAGTAATTTTGATGTTGCCTACTATAATAACCGTGAAAGGGAGAGGAGGGAGGATTGTAGGGCCATGCTATTGTTACGAAAAAAAGGCGATGATTCTTGCATTAATTTTAGAATTTTCTAGTGAAGGGTTTTGTCTTACCCCAATGGTATTTTATGTAAAAACAAGTTAAAAACGTAGCCCCTGTTGGTAATGCTATGTGATTAAATATAATTCTTTAATAAGCTGGTGAAACTATTGAGACAAACTCATCCTATTAGTTAACATTGAACAGATTTTTCGAACTGAGATTTAGACACTCGTACCCAAATTTTAAATAAATACTGATTAAAATTAATATATTCGAAGAGTTCTCTAAATATCAGTTTCGCAAGTACCATTTTTCTCTTTTAAGCGCGCTATATTTTTTTACATTAAGACGCTTATAATTTTTTTGCATTAACAATTTCAAACCGTTCCAAAAAAAGTCCACGAGATTTTATAAACTAAATTAATTTAATCTAATATTATACTGTTTTAATTTCAACCCATGTAGCGAAGATTTTGTGTTTAAATATTATTTATTAATATAACCTTTTCTTTGTATAACTTATCAATAATGTGTACCCGACCCAATCTAATACCACTTACAAAAATCCATTTTTAAACTATTTAATGGCCATATGAACTAATTAATTTGTCCCACTAACTAATATCCTACTATTGTTCGAGAATTTGTTTTTATAAAGTTTTAGAATTATTTCCCCAATTGCGGTTACCAATATATATATATATTACATTACCCTTGTAAATAAAATAACTAAAACATTTCTTTTACAATTAATATTCCAGGAAGTTTTGCATATTCTCTTTGTGTTTCTCACCAGCTGGAGTAATCTGAGTGACGGGTGGCATTGAGTAAAACCAACAGGGGTAGAATTTGCAAAGCCTTCTGGAATAGCTTTGTTTTCTTCAAAATTTTATAACCTTTTCATTGTCCCTTTGGTAACCCACGCGCAAAACAATAATTGTCATGTTCTAGCAGCACTGTTTCTAAACTTAAAGCTAAGAGTTGCCTGACAAAATTTAAAAAAATTGACCCTCAAAATCTCATATTTAAATGAACATATAATAGCCAGTAAATGGTAAAGTTTTCTTTCGCCTCCTCCCCCTCCGCCCCTTTAGATAACTAATATAACGAAGAATAAAATTATTTCGACATAAATGCTACAAGCAGTGCATCTTTTCAACTTTGAAACATGCAATTTAAAGACTATTTTCGTACAATTATAAGCGTATTGTATCAACACGTGCCAACTGCTAAGCTTCAACAGAAAGATAATTCATCATAGCCTTTACCAGTATAATAAAAAGTTAAAACTACACAGCTAAAAAATATGATCATCATCATTATAAAAAACAACACCACAAGACTTCGATAGATAGATCAAGAAATATAAATATTCAACTTCTATGCAGAAACAACAGACACTTTAGACTGGCGTGTTCAAAGAATGAGAGCGACTTTGGATTAAAAAAGCAAAGATATCAAAGAAATAACCTTCGTATTGGTTAAGCGAGTGTCTATAGAACGTCAAGCAAAACAACACATGTCAATTATTGGGTTTCCCTGCATAATATATAAAGGCTTGGCAAGCCTTGCCTTCAACTTCATCAACACAATAGAAGTTCCTAACAGATATGAATTCGCTAAAAAAACTTTTTTGAACAAAAGTTGCTTAAACGTTATTAAAATTTAGAACAGCAATGGTTTGTTACTAAAATTATGTACTTTACTATGTTGGGAGTTAGGGCGCACTCCTGTAAGCCAAGCTTCTGGGCGACAAAGTTTTGAGGGAATAAGGGACTTGTCAGCATGCCTACCCTACAGGAACTGACTACCCCGTGTCCGCGCGTGGTGAAATACCCCAAATCCCCCTCCTTCACCACCCGATTAAACCTCAAGTACTTCACTCGTAACTCTAAAAAACCCAACTGTGATTAACCTTGGAGTTCAATTTAAATTTCCATCGAAACGCCTTATGAACATTATTTTACGGACGTTTGCCAAACAAAACAAGCTCGATGGAATTAGTAAAATAAAGCTGCCAATTAATGACGTTAAGCAGTAATGCTATCTGAGTTCAAACGTAATAAATATAAAAAAAATAAAATGGACTGGAGATATCGCTACCAAACACAAGGCGCTTCATTAACTCTCTGAGCTAAACTGCAGATTCTACACCAACAAATCACTACCCTTTTTAAAAAGCATCTTTAAGTATATTAGCAGTTATTTAACAAACTCCCCCTTCCCTTTTTTATACCTAAAATAATTTAACATTAAAATCCATGCTTACTATTTTTCTGGCTATTATATATTCTCAATTTTACAGTCCTAGGATTAAATGTGTATAAATATTTTTTCATCATCGAATTATTCACTTGAGAGATTAACAAAATGATTAACGTTTATGTTGAACTTTTCACACTTTTTATGTCCAACCTTCACGTATGACTGTCTTTGAACAATTTTTTAATCCCTCTCATGTATTCATAGTGAAACTTACATTTTAGATTCAGTTAAAATTAATTATAGTTATTCATAGCTTTTCCCTGTTAAGGTCTATTTTTTGCCAGTTAGGACGCAATCACTAATTATTCTCAAAAGCCTTTCTGGTGTCCAAAATAATTTTCCTTATAAAGTTATGAATGAAACCCTTTAAAAAATACGCAACTATTAGCTTTAAATGTGAAAAACAACATTTTTATTTACTGGAAAATAATTATAATGAATACCATAAATAAATAACAACCAGGGAAATATAATTCCAAATTGCATGCTATATATAAACGTAGCAATTATCAAACCAAATGTGTTTTTAAAATAAATCTTTAGCACATTCCAATAAAATAATAATCATGCGTGTTTTAACTTTTAAAAAAAGTTTTACCAAATATTCTTAAAGCAATTTATTGTTTTAATGATTTGAAAGTAGTTATTGAACAGCCATAACCTTAAAAAATTACAATTTATATTTTATAAAATAAATAATACTATTAACCCTAACTTTTGTCATCAATAAACTACTGTAACTCTCATTTGACTTTATTTATCAAAGGTAAAATAGTTACCATTAGTTTCATAAATACTACTAAATAATTTGTTGATCCTATTATTTCCTATATTCAATGATAAATCTAAGCACAGTTCCATTGCCAGACTCCCGTAGTACGCTGGCTAATCATTTATCATCTATCCCAATGGCTAAATCCAATTAAAATTGTACTTAACGACAGAGCGAAAAATAAAATATGCCAAACTACCACACTATACGGAAGAGAAAATCTTTTTAAGACGCGTTATATTTATATTATATAATTATTATGATATTGCCAGTTTTCCCAAAATACTACAAAATTGTATTTCTTTTCCCCCGAAATATTGCCAAATTATTGCTAGTTGTCTTATTTAATGTCACTTTAAACACAAAAAATTACTATTTTAGTTTCTTAAATTAGGTTAAAGTTAATCACAAAAGATGGTAATCTATATGTTGAATCTCGAGTAAAGGTTAAGAGAAATATCCGTTCTGAATAAGATCTTATTGACACAATTACATTGGAAATGGGGTTCAAAATTAGCGTGAAAGCAACTGGTATATTCTGGTCTAGGTTCATCAGAAATAGACGAACTAAAATCTTTGTCATGACATCACACCCTCGTATATCTACGAATTTCATCAGCTTAAATTAAGACTAAAAATATTGATGTGACGTCCCCTTAGCTACAAACTCTCAGTCTATTGAATGACAAACTATTTCCTTTTCTGCAGCTAGCGGGAATGAGCACTGAAATAAATTAATCACCACCACATGTACGCAAAATTAATAAAAATTAAGACCGAAGTAACAGATATTAATCAAAACGCGTCTTGGATTTAACCAAGACCTAAAAAGTATCGATAAGAACATGGTTAATCACTTGACTGAATGAGCAGATATTGAAACGTTTTTTCAATTAAATCTTACATGCTTAAGAAAGTAATGTTCCATCACCCTATTCCATTGAATAAACTTATTTTACTGGTAGTAAATATTTTCCCTCTCAATAATTTGAAAAATTTGCTTATCTCGGGTTTTCGAGCACAATTCCATTCCCCGAAAACATTTTCTAACCACATTTATTATCACTTTTAAGAGTTTTCGTGTGGAAAATACCATATGACTACAACATAACAATTACAAAACGATTTAGGATAGTCTGCTTTAGCCTCTGCTGCGCCCGATACGAACAAGGAGGATGTATAGTTGTATACCCCTTGATAGAAGTACGCCTTGTGCCATTCTCATGCCTTGTCTTTCGCTGGCCTCGTTACCAAGGCAATAGCCCACTCAATTACGCATTAAACTGCTCGAGAATTCTGTGTGAATTACTTTTTAAGGTATTCGTCAGCAAGTAGTAATTGTTTTTGAGAGCATTCCTCGCCTTGGAATAGGACAACTACGAAATAATTCGACCAAATAGAAGTTTAAATATTCGAACAAATTTTAATTTATAAATATCTTCTACCATTTCAATTTCTATAAAACTGTTCTACCAAATGCATACAGAGTGCTACTAGAAGTCTCTGGGGCTACTAGAAATACTACACTTTCTATAGGAAGATTCGCAGCGACAAGTTTATAAATCCCATATTCCTTTAAAAACCGTTCCTTGTTCCTGAAGATATACAGACTAAGTAGCGGAGTCGAGCCACAGCGTCCTAGATCACGCGACTCGGTGAACGCGGGCTATATTGCAAAATAACCAAGTCAGAATTTTCAGGCTACGACCGTGCTTAAGTTAACAATAACAACAAAGAAAATCAAAAAATTACGAATATCATGGACACCCCTACAGCTTGCGAACCATAGAAACGCCATGGCATAGAACCGTGTGACCATTGTCTGTCGTACCGCTGCTATAGACCCTTTCTACGTAAAAAAAAGATGTCAATCCTCAGTATCGGGACATAGGGGGGTTGACCCCTCGCCGTCTCTGCTCCATTTATGATCTTTCCGTCGAGCGAGATGGAAGACAAAGTTTTACCCCCGTGTCTTTCCCTCTAAGATATGTCGAAGTGGTCTATTACATAATTCAGTTTAACCAAGAGCAAAAATCATAACGTCCCCATTGAATGTACTGCCATTGTTGAAATTTGCACTAAAATTAACAAAAAGTTTCACTATGGAGCGTACAGGGCATGAACGGGGGGATATGTTAGCAACCTATTAACGACGCAATGTCATACACGTACTCTCTTAAAAGTGATAATAAATGTAGTAATAAAATGTTTTCGGGGAATGGAATTGTGCTTGAAAACCCGAGATAAGTAAATTTTTCAAATTATTGAGAGGGAAAATATTTACTACCAGTAAAATAAGTTTATTCAATGCAATAGGGTGATGGAACATTACTTTCTTAAGCATGTAAGATTTTATTAAAAAAAGTTTCAATATCTGCTCATTCAGTCAAGTGATTAACCATGTTCTTATCGATACTTTTTAGGTCTTGGTTAAATCCAAGACGCGTTTTGATTAATATTTGTCCCTGATATGCATTTGGTACTTAATATAAGACGTTAGCCACGGTGCGCTCTTGATTGGTACAAATTTTCTCCTCAAAGGGGCATATTTATTTAGGAGGTCTTCTATTTCCTTATGTGAAACAGTTAAACCTAGTTCAGGGTCAGTAAAGTTAGTTTCCCTGATGTTCAGAGCTGTATATAGTTCCTTAACGAATAGATCCATATTAATTTCCTTAAGATTCCTAATAGATTTTAATATGTGCTGAATGTTCGGTACAGTCTTCTTTCTAACTACCCACGTTAGTTCGTGGTCAGATACTCCGCAGGATACAGCCTTTGTCTCGATGATTCTTGTGGGCTGATTCGTGTAGATGTGGTCAATCAAAGTTCTTGTATCGAAAGTTATCCTAGTGGGGACATCGATCATTTGCTTATAGGCCGTCATAGAGTTAAGTAGGAGTTTCGTTTTGGAGGACTGCGGTTTCGACATTAGCTCACAATTGGTATCTCCGAGTAAAATCAGCTCTGTGTTAGGGTTTATGGTCAGGCATGAGATACTGGCTTTTAGGTCATCTAGGGTATCTTCCATCTGAGCTTGAGGAGGAATGCAAATAAAGCCCACAAATAGTTTGTTCGAATTTCTGTATATTATTTCAGCCCAGATAGATTACAGGGCAGAATTAGCAGGTTGTCCTTCTGGTTGGATCTGAACATGACTAATTGGGAGATCCTTTTTGTGATATATGCCCACCCCACCTCCATTTTTCCCTACTCTGTCTTGTCTCCAGAAAGAGTAGCCATTCATGTTACAGACAACGTCTGGTATAGCACTAGTGAGCCAGGTTTCCCTGCTGTTTGGGCAATCGTCTGGGAATGACTGGCTTTGAAGTAAGCCTTCGGCTTAAGTAATCGGTTAGATTGTCCATCATGTGGGGGATTTAGCGAATTCGTGGTCGTCAAGTTATTCGGAGGAAACAGTGGCATTTCTTAAGTGTAAGCACCGGGTAACTTGCTTAGTGCTTGATAGTATGAGCTAGTGGCATCGGACGGTGTGGCTTGGTCAAGGATTTGTATTTCGTCTGATCTTTCTGGCTCCAATGATGCAATATGTCGCCCCAGTTTTTCTTCCAAAGTACAAAGACTCTCTTTGAAGGCAATTTCCAGAGCTTCGATTTTACCGGTAAAGTCGTCAATTAAGGATTCCCTCAGCTTGTCAATGTTGTTTCGTAGTATGGTTTGAATTAAGTCCTGTTGGCTGTTGTTATTAGAAGCCAGTGTATCTTCGATGATTTGCAGAGAAGGAACTGTGGTAAGTTCTTGTCTGATACTTGCTATGCTGTTATTGGTTTCTTGACGTAAAGCCTCTAGCTCTTTGGATTTGGAGGCTAAAGCTTGTTCTAGTTCTTCTAATTTATTAGCCAAGGCCTTACATTGGCAAGGGTTGAGAGCTATGCTTCTGCATTTCTTGCAAAGAAAGAAACGCCTTGCTTCTGTTGCTTTTATGTCAACACATGTTAAATGAAAATATTGCAGGCAATGATCACACGTTACCATGCTAGTCCTACTTTGTTTTTCGTCCTTTCTGTCGTATTTGCAGCCAATTCTAAGGCAGTATTTCACCGCTGAATCTGTACCGGGATTTGAATTACCGGCATTGCGTCCGTTGGTAGGGGTATTCTCAGCCATTGGTTTTTATTTATATACACGCGAGGTTGTTTGTCAAATACTTAAAATACTTGAAGTAATTAAAACCAATCAGTTAAAATCGTTTAGTAAAATCCGAAACTAAAACTCTCCGAATCTAAAATTGGGGCTGCCGAGGCTTAAATCACGGAGCGACTGTACTAAAACTAAAGAACGTATAGTTTATTTCTGAGAGACTAAATCCTGAAATGTAACTGATTTATATAATACTTCTCTTCGAGAGAAGTGTACCGCAAAGCGGAGTAATTGTAACGTGATTCTTCTCAACATCATTTTACATTTGGAGCGCACAAGGTTACTCAACCGATTCACATACGCGATAAAGCATTACTCTCTTAGCGCTGAACTTTTGCCAAGGCACATGCGCTTGTGGATTTTTGTCCCACGTCAAGACAATCAAGGTTTGTGGGTTAATTCCCGGGGATTTAGTACCAAACAGTTATAGAATTTACCTCACGGTGCGATGCCCATCTGAAGTTTGATGAGCAGGAAAGCAAACAAAAATTGGTGAGCCAGGGAAGAATCATGTTACATAACTAAAGTGTTAAGAGGATGCATAGTGTCATCCTTCTTCTATTATACCCTTCTTCTTTTAACCATAACTCTTGTTTCAGATATTTTCATGTTTGAGTGCTAGAACACGGCTTTATTCTTGTGCTTTACTATATTGTCACTTGGTGTCGTTGCTGAGGGTGTTACACATCCGCCAAACAAGATCGGTAATTTTATTTCTAATGAAATGGCATCTGATTCAAGTAAGTTAATATTTTTTCGAATATCTATAACAAACACATTTTACATAACATATAGTAACACAAGTTGTTAGTAGCTAATAACTGGTTATTTACTTGGTAAACTACCCGGTTTTTATCAATGTCATAAATACTTGGGCATAGGAAAATAACATATAGAGGTGGCGGTTTCGCACCCCTTTTATCTGTAGTGTCAATACCTCTAAGAACGTAAGAGCGCCAAATTTGGAAGCAAGTGCTGCAGTATGAAAATGATTACTACATTTCATGCTTTTAAGGAGCTACGTATTATTTTCTTATGATTTGGGATATACTAAAAAAGTGCTAGTGGTCAGAACAGTATCTTAAAGTTGAAAAGGGTGAAAACGTTTCTGCATTTTCCTTATTTTGTGAAAAACTCGAAGCTTTCTGAAGAATTTCAGAGAAAGAACTGATTGATGTATATATCTGGTTTTTGGGTCGGGTCGTTTTGATATTCGAGATTCTGCAGCATGAAGGGTACAATTTTTTGCATAATGACTACTTCGACGAACATGACTGTTAACCCAATGACGACATGGATTCCGAAAGCGAGTGACAAGCTTTCCATGTTAGACGTCAAATTCTTCACAACTTGATCTTTGTTAATCTCGTAGTTGTTGCAGTGTTTCTTGTACTTCATTTCGTTCGCGCGGTAAAAGTGTCCAGTTTCCAAGTACATTTCGAGTCTGTTTCAAGAAAGGGGTATTTCAATTAGTTAAAAAACATGTCGTATAATCTTCAAACCGTCAACCTTTCTTGACATGTTATTACCACAAAATAATAATATCAAACACTTGGACATAAAAAAGAAAGAAGTATGGCTAACCCGAAAACCATGCACTCAGAAAGAAAACATATCATAGCCAACTTGAAACCCCGAAACCCGAGAAGGACAGGTGATACCAAGGAGGATGTATAAGAGGGGAGACTCGTTCTTTAAAAGGGGGAGGCAGATACCACATACAGTTGGTGCTCATATTCGACGGGCAAGCCGTTGGTAAAGGCCCCCGTTGTTGAAAACGAGTTTTATTCAAAATAATTAGGAAACTCATGAGGCTAGAGCAAGGAGGCTTGAAGGCATGCGCGAGAGCACGTGCTTTCTTGCCGTGAGGGGGTTGCGGTAATCAAGGTAACCGGGGAACGGCACAGTACCGTTTTAGGAACGGGGTTCTACGTGAAGTTTGTCTGACCCCTTTCTTGGTGAAACCTGCTTGGGGGTGGCCTGATTCTCTTGGGTGGAATTATTGGCTTCCGCTAGTTCCGACTGGCGTTTGTTGCACGGAACAAGTGGTACAAACGCACCCCTTTCGGTACTAATGTTTTATCGTTTCGAAAGAGGAACTGTTTTCTTACAATCGTTAGAACGAATATCTCGCAGGCAATCGAGGATAGGTTATTTATTCAATTGAGTAATCTAGTTTTTAAACGGAAAGTGGTAATAGTGAGACAGAGTATAGGTTGCAGGGGGACAGATAGCATTCAGACATAGGTACTTCAAGTTAATAACCTTCTGACGTTACCCGTGGTGTGTTACCAAGTCGAATAAAATTCTAAAAATTAGGGAGAGGGAAATTGTCGCTCCCTCGATACTTCCAAAATCGTAACGCAGTGAAAACAACCACCTCATAATGAAACCACGATAAAAGCTTTGTCCACACTGAACTCGCGCTCGCGTGTTCGCGCCTTCGTATATTCGCATCTTCGCTACAGATCAAGAAAAACATTTGCACTTCTGTTCTGATACAAGCAAGAAATTTTGCTTTTCCCCTTCTGAGAACCAAAAAAGTTTGAGCAATCATTGCGCCATCTGGCCTTCTCCATCGACGTTGTCCAAAGAGAAAAACCAAACTAATCGCCTCAGCCTTGCTCTCGTCAGCCTTCCTCTTGTCTGTGATTGGTGCTTTTCTCGCGAAGGCGCGAAATTCTTGGCATAGTCGCAAGAAATTTGTATCTTCGCGAGGTGAGGACGCAATGTAGAGAAAGCCCAATGTGGACAGTAGCGCAATCTTGCTAACAAGCAAAGCGAAAATGCGAACTCGCAAAATGTGTCAGTCTGGACAGGCCTAAAAAGGAAACGTCTTTGTGTAGAGATTAGATTAGAAACGAACGGTGGTATAATCCTCAATTAAATTTCATACGCAATCAAATACATTTTCTCCCATAAATTTTGACATAACACTTTGCAGCTTGTTCAAAGAAAGTAGGCTCTAAGTTTGCGAACGTGTAAACCACTCAACACTGTGAATTGTTGAATATTTTTCCCATTACCTTTGAGAAATTATTTCCTTCGCTTGGGCAGAGGCATTTTTTCTAATGAGGAACGATTTGAAGGTGGTGTGGAATATTTCTTGTCCGAAGTATACGTGTTCAGGTTGTTTGTAATAAGTGCAGAAATGATATAGAGACGGAAACCAAGAAATGAAAGCCACATTTTCGCTAGATTTGAACATGTCCTTTTCATCCAACTTCAATTCTTTTCTTTTCTTGTCAACCCCTCTTTTCACGTAGTCTTTGTAGAAATCCGAATAATATTTCTGAAAAAGAACATTTCATAACAAAATGAATTACAAAGACGATTGTGAAGCTATCTCTTATAAAATAAACAGGCGTTTTTAAAAACAGTATGTTATGAGCTAGTTTGTTCATATTATTTTGTTTATGACGAAATCTATATTTATATAAATCAAAGTCCTGACTGACTGACTGATAATCAACGCCCAGCCCAAACCGTTTGCCCTAGAAGGCTGAAACTTTGCAGGAACGTTACTCATGAGTAGTAGGCGCCTACAAACAAAGATTTTTCCAATCCACCGCCATCTTAAAAAATGGCGCCCAGAAATGTAAAACAATTTCTCTATGCAACAAAGTCCGCGCGTTTCAACCGATTTCGCAAATATTTAGTGCACTGGTTTTCTTTAACCTATAGACGGGATGAATGGTCTTTTGGGTTCGATTTGTTTTCATCTTTTTAAATGGCGGCCAAAAACTTAAAACCCCTTTTTTATGGAGTAATGTCCGCGTGAAAAGTAATAAAAAATGTCCCTAGGGGCTGACGGGCAACGCCGAGTGCCTTCGCTCCTAGGGTGCTACAAAAATAATAGTCATAAGTAAAATCTACCCATTTGTTATATTATTTTGATGGAAGTTCTTGTTACACGCGAGCGACGCCGCGGGTAACAGCTAGTTGAATTATAAATGGTGAACGTGTTATCCCATTTTCAAAATGAAACGAAATAGACGCAATTTCAGATTTGCAATTTTGTGATATCATAGGTTTTACTTACCTTCAAATGTCGAACGATGTAAAACTGATTTTTTACAATGATAGTGAGACCATGCTGATCTTTCGCATTAAATAAGTCGTCGAGAGTGCGCAGGTTAGAAGAAGATAAGAAAACATGTTGAGATGCCATGATGGCTTTTAATATTCCCATGTCAAATGCGGTTGCGATGGCCAGAAAAGTCACGAATTTCAATATAATACCACCTTGCCATAAAACGATAGTATTAAGATTTTTTTAAAAAAATAGTAATATCGTGATAGTCCTACTAAGCTGCCTGAAAAGCTCTTCGTTGAGGCAAGTATAGATTTAATTTTTAGAAGTAGGAATGGAGAACGGTTAGTACATATTTCAGTCCGACTCATAGCCCAGTATAGAGCCCCTCCCTACAACTCGTAACGAAAAGTTTAAATTATCTTATTGGCTCATTTAAACTTCGTTTTGATGACGTTGCTGATGGTGACTGCGATAATATGTAGTTTCATTTTTACCTCTGTCGCTATGACCCGCCTCTTCTTTCATACCCCTCCGTCCGAAGGGGGTCCGGGACTTTGACGCGCGCCCAGATTACTCTGTTCTCCATTCCTACTTCTAAAACTAAATCTATCCCTGGTTGAGGTGTTTAAATAGCGTGCTTGACGTAGATTTTAACATGGATATGCGTAAATACTGATAGGAATACATATTTTCATTGAGAAACTTCGCCTGCTTATATTTTGGGTGCACACAAACTTATATATAAAGTTAAGGGTATATTTAATTGATGTTTCTTTAAATAGTAGTTTCTATAAGCATGTGGTTTTTCTTGACTTTTACTAAATTTATGATTTTACTACAATACCTCTTCTTATTGTAGTAAAATCATTTTACTACAATAAAAAGAGGAACCCCCAACCTTGATACTTAAAAGGGAAATTCTTATGTTTTCTCTCTTGCGCATGGGCGAAATTCATACTCCACAATCATTGTTCTTCGCTAAGCTATATAGTTTCTTTTCCCCACTTGACCTAGCTACTTGATACTCAATTTAGAGCCACCTCACATCCACTGATGTATACCTACTTGAGTAGGTCAGCTTTTGGACCGAGTTTGAAATCCGTAATAACTTAGTAGGACTGTATTTGCTTCTGAAAAGGACTTACAAATATTTTTAAGAGAAATTCGAAATCGAAACTTCCTATTCGAAATCATCCATGGTATAATTGAAAATTTAAAATTAACAAGTATGAGACAGAGAAAACCTATTAACCAAAGCTAAAAATGAAACGAATATTAATGTTAGAATTTGGAATGATAAAAGAAATTAATATGACATTAATTTACAAAATATCCAATTACCTACCAGGAATCATGCTACCCTCAACTTCCTATTGTCGATTTCTTCTCCAGTTTTTGCGTCGACCTTGAGTAATATTTCCCATTACAATTATCAGATTTTCATTGACTGTGTCGTACCATAAGTTAATATGATATGTTCCATAGGTTTGTTACTGGTTACTGAGAGCTTGTCATGAAGTGACGTAGGTGAAACTTCATAGATTCTCGTAAGGCGACACCAAGTGAGACGCTGTCAAAGGCTTAGTACAGACTAAATACGAAGATAGACTGCCGAGTGTAGTGTATTCTCGCTTGTCGTTCTTGAACTAGCTCTCAGTAAGTCTCTAGCTTTACAAAGTATAGGTTGTGTCATACTTGTTGTAGTAAGTAGACATAAGGGTGTAATATTAGATAGCATAAAAAACTAGGTTAGAATAGGCCTAATTGATAACAGACTAAATAACAATGTATATAAAGAAATAGCAATTATTGTTAAAGTGTATGGATTTGAGCTAACAGAGTTGGCAGCAAATAAAGCTAATTTAAGAAACATAAAGAGTATTCTATAAAATCACAACAATACTTATGTAGCATTTCTTATAAACTTATGGATGGTCGTACAATGCAAGATAAGTGTCTGCGTTCGGATTAATGCACAGGGAAGTAAGTTATACGAAATTCAAGCAGACAATTTGAGAATATTGCCTACACATGATTCTTATTAGCCTTATGGATTCTTGACCAAATAATCTTAAAGTAAAACGATCTCACTCCAGTAGGGATTGTTTGAATCGGTTTCGTGAGATTAACGTCTTCCTTGCGAAAGAATTTTACAAGAAACGAGTAGAAAGTGAAATCAGTAGGTGGTGCCAAAGAATATTCGGTCTTGTATTCTTTATTAGAGTAATATGCAAACCGATTTGACTCATCGAACCTCAAATCCGCATTCTAGAACAAAAAAATTCCTATATCCATAAGACATTTATTACATCAATTCCTAATAATGACGCTTATCTATTGCTTGATACACTCTTCAACAAATGTAAAATTTTAAAATAAAAAACTTCATTATTTGGCGTTTTAAGAAGCCTGAATTGGTCGTATGCTCTTTAAAGGGGTTGTTAAGCGAAGATCTTCCTCATAGAGCCAAAAGCATATACAGGGTGTTTTTGATAGCTTAGAGTCTACAACATTTAGTTACGGAGGTACGCCCCTCCCCCTCTTTAGAAAAAGCGGCTGCAGTTTTTAGCCTAAGTTTTCAACAATTCTAAACTCTACAGTTTACCTTTCCTATTAAGTACAACAAGATCATCATGAGTCAACCTAACCTAACTTTACCCGACCTAATACTATTCGCTTTGAAACAGACCCTAATACTAATGAGATTCAAATAACCTAACCTATCCTATCCTAACCAAACCTAATGACTATCGTTTTTACTCGTGCGGGGGAGAATCTCCCGTCGCACGAGTATTGCGCGGACTTTTCAAGGTCTCTGATCGTCTCTCTCCCTAGCTTTGGCAGGAATACCGTGTGTTCGGGTCTTTTCATTCCTATCATTCCGATTTAAAGTAAAAACTTTAGTGACTCCACCAGAACGAACTCTAGTTGTAGCCACAAAAAGGGGGAAATAGACCAGTCTGGGAAATAGCACACTTCCTCTGGTCCAAATTTATTCTATTAATTGCTTGGACTAGTTTTTCAATTCAAGAAGTGGGCGGAAATAGAATAGACACTCCGCCTCCTCCGAAGCGCGCGATGGTGCGGTGGTTTAGGGTTGGTGATGGGGGATAACTTTCCTTCTAAAGACTTGAGCTGTCTGCTGCGAGTCCTACTGTTAAGTTAATATTTATCAGCCTCGCTCAGAACTGGAGGTAGTAAAGACATTTTTACCTCGTGCTCGCTTTTTTAGCCCCTATTGTTTCACTTTTTTATTATCTTACATATCCCGCACGAGTCCTTTCTGCTGGAGCAGCTTGTTCACTTTTCGGTACTGGTATTTATGGGAACTGCTGTAAAGGTACACTGCGTTTACGAGAACATAGGGAACGAGGGGGAAACCACTTGTGAAATCAGGTGTACAAAATTTTTGAAATCACAATTGAAGTCCATAAATTGTTTTTGAAGTCTCTATAAATCGCAAAGTTTAGTTGAAATCTCGGAAATCTTAGGAAGTCCCTAGAGAATCCCTTGAAGTCATGCGAAGTCCTTGGAAATCGCTTGAAGTCAGTCGAAGTCTCTCGGAAGTCTCTTGAAGTCATACGAAATCGCTTTGAAATCCCTTTGAAATCTCTTGAAGTCTCTCTGAAGTCAAGAGAAGTCATACGAAGTCCCTTTGAAATCTCTTGAAGTCTCTCTGAAGTCAAGAGAAGTCATACGAAGTCCCTTTGAAATCTCTTGAAGTCTCTTGGAAATCTCTTGAAGTCTCTTGGAAATCTCTTGAAGTCTCTCGGAAATCTCTTGAAGTCTCTCGGAAATCTCTTGAAGTCTCTCGGAAATCTCTTGAAGTCTCTCGGAAATCTCTTGAAGTCTCTCGGAAATCTCTTGAAGTCTCTCGGAAATTTCTTGAAGTCTCTCGGAAATCTCTTGAAGTCTCTTAGAAGTCATACGAAGTCCGTTGGAAATCTCTTGAAGTCAAATGAAGTGGTAGAAAAATCCCTTGAAGTCTATTGAAATTCCGTCTTTCATAAGTGGAAATTTCCTTTTCTTCAAATTTTATCTTCAATAGTCTTGATCAGGGCCGGAAATAAGCACAGGACACTGGAATTTTAAAATGTGCCATAGTTTTGTTAAAAACTAAGGGGGTCACTGGACAGTTTGACCAATAAAATTTTGGAAGTTTTGATAGCTTGACTATGGAGATGTGATACTATTTCTGCACACTACAGTGGACAATGTCCTATAAATTTTCCAGTCAAACAGGGGGGACTGGTCTCTATCCCTCAATTTTCGGCCGTTTTCGGAGGTGCAATGCTACCAGACTCTTGTGCCAGACACTCTTCCCCAGAAATGTTTCCTTTTTGGACTTATTGTCGGCTGCTAATCATTCCGTTTTCAAGGAATATTCGTAAAAACGATATATTTTTGTTTGTGGCGAAGTTTAATTGGCTTAATTTAAACTACTATTTAACTAAATTGGGAACTTCGAAATACAGCATACAAGCAGCCAATTTAAAAATTGTGTCTTCTAGTTCTCTGAACTATGAATTCGAGTATGAATCAGACGATAATCAGTTTCAAAAACCTGAGGGGTCGGACGTTTTGGAAACAGTGTACGGGATTTCGAAATCCAATTTGATTTCTTCGGATTTCGTTTGATTTCGTCGGAATTCAATTGATTTCGTCGGATTTTGTTTGATTTCAAAATTCGATAAAATCCAACGGATTTTGCAATTTTTCCCGTGATTTCCTCGGATTTTTTCCATGATTTCGGCAGATTTTGGGATATTTCAATTGATTTCGTTGGATTTTGTGATTTCATTTGAGTTTGGATTTCGTGAATTTTGTAATGGATTTCGCGATTTCGTTACTGATTTTGTGATTTCTTTGTTGATTTTGTGGTATCTTTACTGATTTTGTAATTTCTCTACTGATTTTGTGATTTCTCTACTGATTTTGTGATTTCTTTACTGTTTTGTTATTTCTTTATTGATTTCGGATTTTTTATGAGATTTTTTAAGTTGGATTTCGCGGGTAGCGTACGGGATTTCATGAATGACCGACCCCTTGCAAAAACTACTGCCCAAGCGCTCACTGGCGTGATTGAGTTAGCTATGCCACGACAAAAACTTCTTTCCGTAAATAGCGGCCGATCACGTGATCATATTTTCCCGCGTGAAACGTCGCAGAATTCTTGAGACATAAGCGACGATCAAATGGATCAGTATACTATCCGGGCTTGTATCTGCGCCATATAATCAAGAAGGAATTTACTATAAGAAGGCCTAAAAAGGCGTCCGGTGCGCGCGTGATAGTCGACAATCCCCCCTCATGGGTGGGGGGAGGCTGGAAAAGAAGGCGGGACTTAATATTTTATCTTACTCTATGTTTCCACCATCTATCTCTTTTACCTTCTCGTTAAGCCTTGGTTTGGTTTTTGGAACTCACGAAATCATAAGTATAGTACACTTGATTCGATTTAGAAACAATTATAGAACGAACGATTTTCACGTAGAGACAAGTATTCAAACTCCATTAAGTTAGGTTCAAAACCTTTAACTAACTTGTTAATGGCAATTAAAAACCATTCCCTAACCGTTTCAGCACCGCTGGCAGCCTCCATTTTCTGCTTACTTTGATAGACGTTTTCTTTCTCTATTCGGAATACGTCAATCGCGTCTGTATGACCTATCCCCGCGGGATCCAATAGGAAAGCGCAGAGCAATGAGGGACATGAAAGGGGTGGGGCTTACTTTTCCACTAACACCGGCGTAAGAGTAGAAGCGTAAAATCTAGTGACTTAGGCATTCTTATAGTAAATTAATTCTTGATATAATTCTGCATAGATAATTGCTTTCGGTTGCTCTGCACTTTAGTACTTAATAGCGAAGTACATAGATATTTTTTAATTATTACAATTTAATGAAGTCTTGAGAAAAAAATAGAAATCGGCTTTAGTCTATAAATTCTATTGAAGTCACTTGAAGTCTTTAAATTATGTTGAAGTCACTAGAAGTCTTTAAATTATGTTGAAGTCACTAGAAGTCTTTAAATTATGTTGAAGTCACTAGAAGTCTTTACAAATTCTATTGAAGTCACTTGAAGTCTATAAAATGTATTGAAGTCACTTGAAGTCTTTATAAATTGTATTGAAGTCACTTGAAGTCTTTATAAATTATATTGAAGTCCCTTGAAGTCTTTATAAATTTTATTGAAGTCATCTGAAATCAAATACAGTTAGTGAAGTCTTTGAAGTCGAATGAAGTCTTTGATAGTTCAATTGAAGTCATTTGAAATCTGAAATCAGGTGTACAGAATTTTCTTAGTGGTTTCCCCCTCGATAGGGAACTGCCGTAATGGGTAAACTGCGTTTTCGGGAAACCGCTGTTTAGGGAACCGCGGTTATGAGGAGCACTATTTTGGGATCTGCTCATACGGGAACTACTTATATCAGTTCTACCATAAGCATATCAAACCACCCGTAAGCGTGAATTCAAAATAAGACCACGGGTAATCACCATTGTACAAGGGCGCCAGAGAGAAATTTGAGGTTCTACGCCACCTAGAGGGAAAACGAAGCAATTCTCTCCTTCCCGATTCTCCCTACCACCTTATAACCCGGAAATCTAAGCAGTCGTCTGCTTCTGCAGTAAATGGCAGCGGTAATCGGTTTAGTACGGGCTTGTACTAAACTAGTTGTTTGTTTAAGATTAGGAACAGCAAATTATCTCGAATTTTTAAAGAAAATGGGAAAAACTCTTAGTGATAAGTGTACACAGTACAACTGGTTTCTTATGAATAGGATAAGTACAAAAGATAAATGTAGGTTTCCGCATGCCTTTACTACGCAAACTTCAAAATCCACGTTTTAGCCCCACTAGCAGACGACAATGTTTGTTATGATTACAAATATTAATAGAGGTAGAGCTTATAATAGTAAGTTTAAGATATACATTAATCCTTGTATTTATTCCCAAGCTTCCGGTAGCATCCCTTGCGCGATTTGAATAAAGTTTCCCTTTTGTGCCACCAGGAAGACTTGTCTCCCGAGTTTTACCTAGACAATGCCTGTGGCTAATTTCCCGCCGATTCACGCTTACGGGTGGTTTGATATACTTATGGTTCTACCCAGCTAAAATATACTTACGGGATTATTTGCGTCACTTATTATAAGTACATTTTTTCTGAAATTAATCCAAAAGACGATAATTAAATCAATAAATAATTAAATATGTTTATTTAAACTAGCGTTAATTTATGATCGTCTTTTGACCTAGTATAATATTACTTTCTGCTGTAATCGCTTTTAACTTTTATTACAGTGTTTAAATTTAATCAAAAATTAACACTATCGTTGCGATAATATACCTTCCACTTGGGAAAATGGTAAGAAATTGCAAAACGAGCTTCCATGAGTCCGCCAATAAATTATATTTAAGTTTGCCAGTTTTCGGAAAGATATATCTCTGAATATTGTAAAATAAAAATACAAATTATATTCAATCCTAAATTGGAACGAAATCATTATAAAACACGTCACTCTCAGTTATTTTCTATTTTTGCTGAGACAAAGTCTAGTATATTTAACATGATCAGGTTAGGACTACACTTATAAACTAAAGATAATTTCAATTGAAACAGATAATCCACTTTGAATTACAATTACTTCAAATCGTAAAACTACTTTCCAAAGAGAGGTCTTAAAAAATAGCTTAAATTAAAAATTTATTACATTAGTATTAATTATCTCTCTTTGTGACGTATGTCACGGAGAACTACTGTGATAGACGCTTCTGTGTGTCTGTTCCTACACGCCAGTGGACCGCGTTAGAAGTTTGAAAATCGGAGCAAACTGTTTTTCAATTTTAGGACCGCATTCCCAATACACCAAAATTATATTTTCCCACGCTTTCTATTTCACCGGAGCCTCCGAAATGAACTAGGCCCATGCGTGTCGCGAAGCGAGAAATTTTTTTAAGCAATTTAGTTTGCCGTTGTTTTACGCTTGGGGGCGCTTATATTACCGTAAAATAAACAAAGATCAACACCGTAACCCTGTCGACTGCTTAAGCTTTTTGGCCCAAGGTCGCGGATTGTAAGTATACGTTTTTATTACTCTTACTGAGTTATTTTAATTGAAATAATTTATTTTGTTGTCATCAATACAATCTAACCGAAAGATTCAATAAAAAGTGAAGAGCCCCAAAAACATTTACGTTAATTTTAGGATGAAAATTTTCTCTGTCGTAAACATTTTATGACTGACCCCTAAAATATGAACGATAATTTAAGGAAGACCCCGGTCACAACGGTATTATAAGCGCCATCTCGTACACATATATGGTACGGATATTTCCCCTCATAAAATTTGACATGCCTGGGCCTAGTTCATTTCGGAGGCTCCGAATTAGCCATTATTCCTTCACCGACTGCTATCCCACCAATCATAGCCCCCTGTATAAGATAAGGCCTGGACATCGTTCTTCCGAAGGGGGCGGCAAGCTTAGTAGAAGGGTGCACGAAACACTCAATAGATGGCGCGAGATCCAACTTTATTTCAAGCGGGAATTTCAATAATAGCTAAGTTTATAATAATTTTAGGAATAAAATTTCTCAAAACGATTTAATTAGAAATAACTGACTATGATAAAACCAAATGTGGATGAGAGGGAAAGTATGACAATGGCCATAGAGCCTGTGTTTAAAAACGCGGACATCAAAGTTTCGCCAATAACTATTTAATTTACTAGTGACTGATGGACTTGCGAACTGGCGACTGAAAGTAGTTCAGACATTTATGCTCCTTGGTTTAACCATAGCCCACTCGATCACGCGCATCACGACGCAAGCTGCTCGCACTATAGCTAAATTAACGAGATTAGTTTTAAACGTATCTAGTTTTATGTGCTCTTCTATTGCTTCGATAACCTTACTTAAAGGGAGGGTGAAGTAGAAAATCAAGTGATTTTTTATCGATTCTTCTACTAAATATAAGACCAGTCCGCATAGTCAAACATTCAGGAAATACTTCCGAATGATTTTAAAATTCAAATTAGGTTCAGATTTTAAGGATAATTTTAAAGAACGACCTCCGACCAATCGCGTAACGCCCTGCCTTTTAATTAACAAAATTCTCGTGGCACGTTCCGTGTTGAATGAAACTTATCACGAGATTTGATAAAATTCGCGCGCGATGTGATAATCGTGGCGCGAGACATGGGGCATGCCACGAGAATTTTGTTAATAAAAAGGCAAGGCGTTACGCGATTGGTCGGAGAACCTTCTTTAAAATTATTCTTAAAATCAGAACCTAATTTGAATTTTAAAATCATTCGGAAGTATTTCCTGAATGTTTGACTATGCAGACTGGTCTTATATTTAGTAGAAGAATCGATAAAAAATCACTTGATTTTCTACTTCACCCTCCCTTTAAATCCATATTATACCTTCAAATACCTTTTAAAACATTACCAGCTACTCTGTTCTGATCGGGGAAGTTCTAGCATACACAATAGCAGACGACGGTAACAGTGTAATCGCGAATTAACACAAGACCTATTTTGAGGGAGTGAACAGGCCCAGTATAGCTACGCCAATAAAACGGTCAACTACGGCGAAACTCTGATGACTCGCGACTTTTGGCCATTTTCAAACTTGATAAAACTCATAAATTTTATAATAATTATAACAATATAAATATAATATCAAATATATTTGTTTAAATATTTAAGAAACACCTCTGTTAACCGAATCTTCTCTAGACAACGAATGTGTAAGAAAAGTTGCGTATGAAATCGATACGCTATATTCATTCCAGAGTCAAAAATATAGAGCGAGTAATTAGAACGTTACCCCCACTGCATAATAAATCACGGAAACTCTTTCCAAAGTCAATATAGGACGAGTAATGATATCTTTGGTTAATAATAACATAGTAAAGAAGTCGATATTGGATAAATGACAAATGTAATTTCTCGTGTAACCCTCTTAATTACAATTTTCATAATATACAAAATGAACAATAAAGTGACAGGACTACAGTACTACCATTGGTTTAGTGGCGTCTGTTAGCCCGAGCCTCTTACAGGCTGAGCAAGCCCGGTCCGGCCCGATCAGGTTGGGCCAAGCCGGGCTTTCCACATTTGAAAAATTTCAAATTTTGGAAATTAAGGGGCCGGGACGATCTTGATTCTCCTTTAATCCAAAATCTATTCAAAGCAGGGTTTAAAAAAACGGGGGTTTTTTTTTAAAAAAAAGCCCAGTCCACCGGGTTTTTCTGGGTTTAATTGAGTACTTAGGTTTTTTGGGGTTTTTTATCTTTAGCAGTTGCGTGCATGGTAGAAATTGTCACTCAAAAGTAACTGCTTAAAAATTGCCTTAAAGTGTTTCATTAAAATTAATACATATCATAGCCTATGTACATATTATCAAAAGTGGATGAGAGGAAAAGTATGAAAATGGCCAAAAGTCGCGAGTCATCAGAGTTTTGCCGTAGTTCACCGTTTTATTGGCGTAGCTATACTGGACCTGTTCACCCCCTTAAAATAGGTCTTGTGTTAATTCGCGGTTACGCGGTTACCGTCGTCTGCTATTGTGTATGCTAGAACTTCCTCGATTTGTGTTTGTAGTCAGGACAGAGTAGCTGATCATGTTTTAAAATGTATTTGAAAGTATAATATGGATTTAAGTAAGGTTATCGAAGCAATAGAAGAGCGCATAAAACTAGTTACGTTTAGAAAAAATCTCGGTAATTTAGCTATAGTGCGAGCAGCTTGCGTCGTGATGCGCGTGATCGAGTGGGCTAGGGTTAAACCAAGGAGCGTAAATGTCTGAACTACTTTCAGTCGCGAGTTTGCAAGTCCATCAGTCACTAGTAAACTAAATAGTTATTGGCGAAACTTTGATGTCCGCGTTTTTAACACAGGCTCTATGGCCATTGTCATACTTTCCCTCTCATCCACATTTGATATTATTATAGTACTTTTAAAGCTGAAAAAAACAAATATTTTAAACTATCTGTAATAAAAAATTATTTTAGCACTCAAATTCATCAAAATTGAAGATCTTTGTGATGGGTTTTATTAGGTGAATTTTTATGGTGGATAAAACCCGCGGGTTTTTTTTGCTGGGTTTTCTTTTTAATTCGAACCCTGAATGACAGTGAATTTAAATGAATATGAGCTTCTATTAAGAAATGTGACGTTGTGACGAGCAATTATGAAAATAAATGAATAATGCACGACGCTAAAGCAAATATGAATTCAATTCATTGATGTTATGTAAAAAAATTAAAAAAAATTACAACTGTACCACGTGTAACAGGCCGGGTGTGTTGAATTCACGCAATGTGTCGGGCCGGGTTGAGCTTGGTTAATGCATGTAACGGGCCGGGCCGGAAACCAACTATATACTGGGACCTGGGCCGGGTTTCGGATTTTTTCGAAATGTTAAATCCCGGGCTGGGCTAGGATCGGGCTTGAAAAATTCGGCCCTTGCAGGTCTCTGAGACCAATTAAATTATAATTGTTTTGTAATAAGAGACTTTTTTAAATGTTTAATTTCTTTTAAATTTAGAAAAAGGCCGTTAATTTAAGGTATAAGGTTATGCTACCTGAACTTTTTCTTTAAGGCAAACCTATGCAACAAAATTCTTACCTTGGATATGCCAATTCTTAGGGTGATATTTGAATCAGACATCTCCGTAATCTTGTCAAAATATTTTGTATTCAAATATTCTGGTTTTTCCCGGTGATGTAAAAAAGGCGAAATCAAAGGTTCATTTGCTTCTGGCGAAATATATGATAACTTTTTTGCACTGCAATTGACACGAAGGCTTGATTAATAGAACGTTAAGAATAACAATTATCATGGCACTATGAGTCTATCTAAAATTAAACAATGTTAAAGGGTATTTAAGCAAAAGTTAACTTACTGGTCTGAAGCCTAAGCTTTAAGCCTATAATCTCACTTGTAATTAGGCCTACTATTTCAATACAGCAGGCCAAAGTATTAGACTTCAGAAAGTTAATGACTCTATCGTGTTTAATATAACAGATTTGTAATATTCATAGCATTACATGCTTTTTTGAATTTTAAAAAAATATTTAAATGAAATTTTGAAGTCGATGATGAGCAGAAAATAGCAACCGCGATTCCATAAAAACAGCGGCGTTGTTCAAAACTGCTGTTTTAGAAATAGCGTCTGCTGTTTTGGAAAAAAGCAGGTTTTAGCTTGAGTTTTGTAACGGTCATATCGCGAACGCGAAATGGCGTTACCCCTGGTTGCTCCCTGTAAGTTTAAAATTAGCGAGCTTGGGGTGGCATGGGAACGAGCATGCCTCGTTTTGCACGGAAATGATTGTGGAACCAAAAATGGAAAACCCTATTGATAGTTACATTTTTTTCTCAAATTCAGTGTTGAGAAATTTCCAGCTGAAATATTTTCGGTCTTCGCTTTTGGGAGTCTTGCAAGATTATAAACGTTAAATACGTATGTAACATTGGATTGTCAGTGGTGGACTATTAACATCCAGTACGGTAAAAATCGTTATTGGGTTGTGGTTAAGGAGATACTTAAATGAACCGATATATTTGTTAAAATCGTATTTGTTTGGTCGTATATTTCAATATCATTATAGACAATACTGGCTTTACAGTTTGTAATTACTGAGTGCACTGCCATCGTGTATCCTACCCTCTATACCCTTCTCGTACCATATTTGGAAAATTAAATAATTATGTCTCATTCTTGAACGATAACTGAACCATCTTAGATTTATTGAACCATTTTTGACAAATGAGCGAGTGATGGTTCAATCTTGAGCAATCATTGAACCATTTTTGACAAATGAGCGAGTGATGGTTCAATCTTGAGCAATCATTGAACCATCTTAGACAAATGAGCCTCCGATGGTTCAGTCATGAGCGACTATTGAACCACCACATGAAAATTAACATTTACGATTTTTTTGATCATTGAACCACAATTGAACCTTTTCGATAACAGTGTACTTATTGAATTTTTTGTATTCAGCACCTGACACTCAAGAGAAACTGTTTTAATCAGCAACTGCAAGGAGGTGAAAATAAGCCATCACTACCCAATAATATAGTAATGTGGCAGTCTTCACAATGTTCAGTATATAGGGGCCGAATTTTGCTAATATACTGACCACCTTTAACTGTTCCATTGTAATTGATAGCTTTTAAAGCCTAAAAAAGGGCCTGCACATTAAAGTCCAGGAAATAATATTCATCGAGAATAAAATTTTATAATTTTTCCATTGCCAGGGCATCGAAACAAAAATTTTATTGTTGTATAGCACTATAGCTTGAGTTGAACTGATTTGATCAGCAGAAAAACATTAAAGAGAGTAGACACGAAGTACGTATCGCTCTGGTAATTAATATTAAAATATACTATTTCCTTCGATGAATTTTGCTACTGGGGATTGACAATAAATGTCATATGAATTTGTATTGCGAGAAAAGTACTAAATTTCAAAGTACCCCTTTAACAGAGCAATTAAGAAACGCTATTATCATGTCATATTCCAATCTTGTGTTAGCACGAACTCTAAAATATAAACTCAGACTATGTAGTAGGGTGGGTTAACTATTTGAGGCCGATAATCTAATCGATTTTCGCTCACTGAACTGATGCATCGAAATCATTTAAGAGTTATGATTAACTTTTGTTCTAGAGAGAAATTCTACATAATTATAACTATAAGTATGACACCCAAAGAAATACTTTACTGATGGTGAATTTAAGAGAGAACCAGTATTTCCACCCCTCATTTCTTTGTTTCTCAGAACGTTCGATGAGGTGACCCCTGTTGAGGTAGACAATAAGTATAAACTAGGGATCAACCGGTACCGATACCATATCGATATCGGCACCGATACTCGGGGTTTCCCGATAGTATCGGATCGATTGGTTTAATATAATACTAAACCGCTACTCGTTTAAAATGCGTTATATGATGCGACATGATATTTTTTAGGTCTTTCAGTGATAATACATTTCTATAAATGTCAATAAGCCGTGATATTATTTTGGAAGTACCTTTAAACATTGTAATTGGTATTATAATTCATGAGATTACTCTATAATTATTTCTTAGTATTTTTAATACATGTGTAAATGGCACTGTATTACTAAAAATATCGGTGTCGGTTCAAGTATCAGGTTTTGGATCATAGGGAGTGAATATCGGTATCGAGCGTTATCGACGGTTCATGTTTGCACCGGTATCGAATTAAACCTGGTATCGGCCCTCTCTAGTATAAACACTAAGTCAGAGTAGTAATGTGGTTTTTGGGTTCGGCCGTAAATGGGTCGCTAGTAAAACACCACATTATAGAAGCTATTGAGACCACGAATAGCTAAGTCACCCTGCACTCTCTTTTCACATTTACGGGCTAGATTTTTCAGTTCTACTGTTAAGTAGTCCTAAAATCTCATTTTGGAAGCGTCAGGTGAAAAACAGATCGATAATAGGAAGTAATGAGATCATGAAACTAGTTTTGCTTCAAAGTCTACACCAGTATTAAACATTGGTAAAATTTGTTGGTCTGTTGTACCAGGATTCGAAACACCCGGGTTTTATTGGGGTTTTTGGGAGTTTTATTGGGTTTTTTTAATTCACTAGCTTCACAATCGCTGAGTAATTTAGGCTATACTTCATATTTAAGCAAATTTGTAATTATAATCTTAATGTTTGTTAATAATTAAACTAGAAACAAAAAGTGGTGCTTGGCTTAGTTGGCTGCTTTATCAGCAGTTTGCTCCGCAAATGCGTGAAAATTATGCGTTCACTTGGATTTATGTGAAGATAAAGTATTCACTTGGATATACGTGAAAATAATGCGTTCACTTGGCTATACGTGAAGAGTATTCACTTGGCTATACGTGAAGATAATGTATTCACTTGGCTATACGTGAAGATAATGTATTCACTTGGCTAAACGTGAAGATAATGTATTCACTTGGCTATACGTGAAGATAATATATTCATAATACAAAGCAACAGTGATTGATACAAACGGTGCAATCTAGCTTATTTTGGCTTAGAGAGAAAAATTTAAAATTCCCGGCTTATTTTAATTATAATGTCACGGTATTCGGCTAAATTATAGAAATTTTTGTTTGAAAAATGGCAATCTGATATCACTATTTAATTCTTGTTAGCCAATGCCGAAGCCGAAACCCAAGCCTGAAGGGCTTCGCCTTCAAGCCTTCGATCAACTTCAAGGCTTCAATCAACCTTATCTCAATCTGAGATCACTATTTAATTCTTGTAAGCCAATGCCGAAGCCGAAACCCAAGCCAGAAGGACTTTGCCTTCAAGCCTTCGATCGTCTTCGATCAACCTTATCCCAGTCTGAGCTCACTATTTCATTCATGTAAGCCAATGCCGAAGCCGAAACCCAAGCCTGAACGGCCTCGAGCCTTTGATCACAGCCCACTCGATCACGCGCATCACGACGCAAGCTTATACATATGTCATCCGCGCTTATACATGGTAATCCAATATTTTGAACGGGCTTCAGCAGCGAGAAGCTTGCGTTGTTGAGCGCGTGAACGAGTGCACTATGAATCAACATAAGAATATATTTAGAAAGCGAAATATAGAATACAAATAATTGGTCTAATAAATAAACCCTTAACGTCTGAAATGCTATTATAAATGTGATGAAAGAGATAAATATCAAATTAAAATCACATGATGTTGGCGTTTTGCTGAAAACATCTTTCTTGTTCCTCCGGTAATATTACTCCTTGTATAAAGCCATTATAGAAATCGATGGATTTTTTAGCAGACGATCCCTAAGAAATTACCATTTGGTTAGAAAAAGGCCAGTCGTGACAGTCGTCTCCTTTAAATTTAATGTTATGTAACCGATGAAAGTTAAAATAGGAAAGTAAATAAATAAAATAATCTTGGTAGGATTGCACTTTATCTAACTAACTCAACTAACAGCGGATACTGACCAATTAGACCACGAGGAGTTCGGAAAAAATAGTGAAAAAATTCTAAACTCGCCGCAAGTTGGTCCAAAAATTTTTTGAAAATTTTAAAATTGCATGTACTTACCGTAACCCCCGAGGCCCGAGAAGTCGAGAAAAATCTAACTCCGTCGAAAATCCAAGCACTTACCACCATTGAAGTCGCTATCCGCTTATCGAATTCTGCACTCAATCTCGCAAAATAAGCCGGGAGCGACTGTGAAAAATTGACGTACTCGCGCCGCAGTTATAGCCGTGGAATTTCTTAAGCTTACGGAAACCCTTCATTTCTGATAAAAGAACGAAAATATAATGCAAGAAAAACTGCTTTGTTTTGGGAAAATCGTTGAATTTTTTGGGAATTCGATAATTGATAACGGTAAATTTTGGTAAATGCCATCAAATTATTTTTGAATTTATTTTGGAAAATGTGTCAAATCCTTAGGAAATTAGATTTTTTGGAACAAAATTTTTAAATTAAAGGCGTCAAGTTATTGCAACAATGTTTTGGAACAGGTGTCAAATTATTGGGAAATTAGCAAATGTTCAACATCAATATTTCAGAAAAGGAATCTAGTTTTTGCAACTATATTTTAGAAAAGTCCTCTAGTTATTTCAGCAATATTTTGGAAAAGGCGACAAATTATTGGGTAAATAGCAAATGTCAACATCAATATTTTAGAAAAGCCGTCTAGTTACTTCAGCCATATTTTGGAAAAGGCGGCAAATTATTGGGTAATTAGCAAATGTCAACATCAATATTTTAGAAAAGCCGTCTAGTTACTTCAGCCATATTTTGGAAAAGGCGGCAAATTATTGGGTAATTAGCAAACGTCAACATCAATATTTTAGAAAAGGCGTCTAGTTATTTCAGCCATATTTTGGAAAAGGCGGCAAATTATTGGGTAATTAGCAAATGTCAACATCAATATTTTAGAAAAGGCGTCTTGTTATTTCAGCCATATTTTGGAAAAGGCGGCAAATTATTGGGTAATTAGCAAATGTCAACATCAATATTTTAGAAAAGCCGTCTTGTTATTTCAGCCATATTTTGGAAAAGGCGGCAAATTATTGGGTAATTAGCAAACGTCAACATCAATATTTTAGAAAAGGCGTCTAGTTATTTCAGCCATATTTTGGAAAAGGCGGCAAATTATTGGGTAATTAGCAAATGTCAACATCAATATTTTAGAAAAGGCGTCTAGTTATTTCAGCCATATTATGGAAAAGGCGGCAAATTATTGGGTAATTAGCAAATGTCAACATCAATATTTTAGAAAAGGCGTCTAGTTATTTCAGCCATATTTTGGAAAAGGCGGCAAATTATTGGGTAATTAGCAAATGTCAACATCAATATTTTAGAAAAGGCGTCTAGTTATTTCAGCCATATTTTGGAAAAGGCGGCAAATTATTGGGTAATTAGCAAACGTCAACATCAATATTTTAGAAAAGCCGTCTTGTTATTTCAGCCATATTTTGGAAAAGGCGGCAAATTATTGGGTAACTAGCAAACGTCAACATCAATATTTTAGAAAAGGCGTCTAGTTATTTCAGCCATATTTTGGAAAAGGCGGCAAATTATTGGGTAATTAGCAAATGTCAACATCAATATTTTAGAAAAGGCGTCTAGTTATTTCAGCCATATTTTGGAAAAGGCGGCAAATTATTGGGTAATTAGCAAATGTCAACATCAATATTTTAGAAAAGGCGTCTTGTTATTTCAGCCATATTTTGGAAAAGGCGGCAAATTATTGGGTAATTAGCAAATGTCAACATCAATATTTTAGAAAAGGCGTCTAGTTATTTCAGCCATATTTTGGAAAAGGGGGCAAATTATTGGGTAATTAGCAAACGTCAACATCAATATTTTAGAAAAGGCGTCTAGTTATTTGAGCCATATTTTGGAAAAGGCGGCAAATTATTGGGTAATTAGCAAATGTCAACATCAATATTTTAGAAAAGGCGTCTTGTTATTTCAGCCATATTTTGGAAAAGGCGGCAAATTATTGGGTAATTAGCAAATGTCAACATCAATATTTTAGAAAAGGCGTCTAGTTATTTGAGCCATATTTTGGAAAAGGCGGCAAATTATTGGGTAATTAGCAAACGTCAACATCAATATTTTAGAAAAGGCGTCTAGTTATTTCAGCCATATTTTGGAAAAGGCGGCAAATTATTGGGTAATTAGCAAATGTCAACATCAATATTTTAGAAAAGGCGTCTAGTTATTTCAGCCATATTATGGAAAAGGCGGCAAATTATTGGGTAATTAGCAAATGTCAACATCAATATTTTAGAAAAGCCGTCTAGTTATTTCAGCCATATTTTGGAAAAGGCGGCAAATTATTGGGTAATTAGCAAATGTCAACATCAATATTTTAGAAAAGCCGTCTAGTTATTTCAGCCATATTTTGGAAAAGGCGGCAAATTATTGGGTAATTAGCAAATGTCAACATCAATATTTTAGAAAAGGCGTCTAGTTATTTCAGCCATATTTTGGAAAAGGCGGCAAATTATTGGGTAATTAGCAAATGTCAACATCAATATTTTAGAAAAGGCGTCTAGTTATTTCAGCCATATTATAGAAAAGGCGGCAAATTATTGGGTAATTAGCAAATGTCAACATCAATATTTTAGAAAAGCCGTCTAGTTATTTCAGCCATATTCTGGAAAAGGCGGGAAATTATTGGGTATTTAGCAAATGTCAACATCAATATTTTAGAAAAGGCGGTCTAGTTATTTCAGCAATATTTTGGAAAAGGCGGCAAATTTTTGGGTAATTAGCAAAAGTCATCATCAATATTTTAGAAAAGGCGGTCTAGTTATTTCAGCAATATTTTGGAAAAGGCGGCAAATTATAGGGTAATTAGCAAATGTCAACATCAATATTTTAGAAAAGGCGGTCTAGTTATTTCAGAAATATTTTGGAAAAGGAGGCAAATTATTGGGTAATTAGCAAATGTCAACATCAATATTTTAGAAAAGCCGTCTAGTTATTTCAGCCATATTTTGGAAAAGGCGGCAAATTATTGGGTAATTAGCAAATGTCAACATAAATATTTTAGAAAAGGCGTATAGTTATTTCAGCAATATTTTGGAAAAGGCGGCAAATTAATGGGTAATTAGCAAATGTCAACATCAATATTTTAGAAAAGCCGTCTAGTTATTTCAGCCATATTTTGGAAAAAGCGGCAAATTATTGGGTAATTAGCAAATGTCAACATAAATATTTTAGAAAAGGCGTCTAGTTATTTCAGCAATATTTTGGAAAAGGCGGCAAATTATTGGGTAATTAGCAAACGTCAACATCAATATTTTAGAAAAGGCGTCTAGTTATTTCAGCCATATTTTGGAAAAGGCGGCAAATTATTGGGTAATTAGCAAATGTCAACATCAATATTTTAGAAAAGGCGTCTTGTTATTTCAGCCATATTTTGGAAAAGGCGGCAAATTATTGGGTAATTAGCAAACGTCAACATCAATATTTTAGAAAAGCCGTCTAGTTATTTCAGCCATATTTTGGAAAAGGCGGCAAATAATTGGGTAATTAGCAAATGTCAACATCAATATTTTAGAAAAGGCGTTTAGTTATTTCAGCCATATTTTGAAAAGGCGGCAAATTATTTGGTAATTAGCAAATGTCAACATCAATATTTTAGAAAAGCCGTCTTGTTATTTCAGCCATATTTTGGAAAAGGCGGCAAATTATTGGGTAATTAGCAAACGTCAACATCAATATTTTAGAAAAGGCGTCTAGTTAATTCAGCCATATTTTGGAAAAGGCGGCAAATTATTGGGTAATTAGCAAATGTCAACATCAATATTTTAGAAAAGGCGTCTAGTTATTTCAGCCATATTTTGGAAAAGGCGGCAAATTATTGGGTAATTAGCAAATGTCAAAATCAATATTTTGGAAAACGCGTGAAGTTATTGCAACTATATTTTGGAAAAGGTGCCTATTTTTCGGCAATTTGATAAATGTAAACCGCAATATTCTAGAAAGGCGTCAAATTATTTGTCAATTTGTTAAGTTTCAACGGAAAATTTTCGAAAGGTGTTAATTATTCAGCAATTTGCTAAATGTGAATGGCAATATTTCGCAAAAATGTGTCGAAGTATTCGGCAATTTTATAATTGTAATCAACCATATTTTGAGAGAGGTTTTAAACCCTTGGCAATTCGAAATGTGAAGGGCAATATTTTGGAGCATGTGCCACATTATTCCGGGATGTAACGAAATGTAAATAGAGTACTAGGGAGGAACTCAATGGTATGCAGTAATTTGTAATTCCTTCCACGGAAATGACCAGGGTAATTACCGTTTTCGTAATTTACCTGAGAAAATCGTAAATTACAGTTACCCTGGTAAATTACCGTGTAAATTACTATGGTAATTTACTCATAACCAAAAATATCCTGCTTTCCATTAATTTCCACTTCCCTTTAAATAGGACGGTTTGTTATGTTTCATTTTATTTAAAATAAGATCTATGTTTCTAAAAGAGAGTGTTTATTCACTTTCTTGACAACTTTGACAAGAAAAATGCGACGGACGTAAACATCAAAAGGCAACCGATATTTTTAAAGAGAGTACCAAGCAAATCGATGAACAATTCTTCAACTTCAATATTGGCTTGTAAGAATGGTTGGGTTCAACTTACCAATCTAACATGTGAACTTGTGACATCAGAATTCTGGTGAAATAATTAAGAGTTGATTTATAGTTGTGATAGCCTGACTTCTCTTTTTACGTCTCTGTGACGATGACGTCACGGAGAGGTATTACACTGGATGTGTGTGTGTGTGTCTGTCTGTCACCACTTTCGCATTTGGCAAATCGGAGCAAACGTGTTCGCAGAAAGAAATTTTTGGCTTCTACTCCTTTCGTTAGGATTAACAAGTTGGGAAACCAAATTAAATCTCTTTGAGTCGAGACGTTTTTCTTAAATAATTGATTAAATATAATTAATTTTAATTATTTTTATCGCCAGTAATTTACCTAAATATTAGTTAAGACGTTTTAAGAAACGTGTATCCTAAAATCATTTCAAATATAGTTATTTTTGACGTTTGAATTCAAGCGTATGCCTCTTTAACAACTTTTGTAAAAGGGTATATAAGGCGATTGGTTCACAGTAAATGAGAAGAAAATCCGCAGCCATTGTGAGGCTCGACGTTTCTCGTACCCTAGCCGATCGCCTCGTAAATCTTAGATAGACAGAGTTATAATTCTGAGAGAGCGGTAGCTCTCTTAGATAAGACTTCATACTGCCCTTAATGTATAAGGGTGGTTTTTTGATTGGATGTAACTTTTTTTGTATTACGTTTACTGTTTTGAAAATATACCCCAGAACTACAATTTCGGCCCTTAATGTGTGGTTAAAATTTCAAAAAGATCCATCCATTAGTTTTTCTTATAAAGAATAAAGTTGCTAAGGGTGGTTTTCATTTCCAAAAAAGTTTTCACACCTTTTTATGAAAAACAGGAATTTTTCCCATAGAAATAACATGGGAAATTTTTGGAAATGAACCGTCCGGTTAATCCGATGTTAGAAAAACTATACGTTTGTTAGTTTTGGGAATGGTCTTAAATGAAAGGTAGAACATTTCTTATTCTGCTAAACGATTTTCATGGAAAATAATTAAGTTTAAGTATTAATTTTGATAAGATTTAGAACATAACTCGATTTGCGATTTTATATCATGGATACACTAATTCACTAGAAAATATCAGCGCGACCAAAATTGGCGTATTTTAACGTTTAGTTGCCTCATAATAATTTGAGAGTTTCTTCATAATGCTTTTTGGATGACGGCTTTAATAATGCCGCGCAGCCGCCGTGACGTTGAAATGGCGATAGCTTAAGTCGGCGACGCCATCAAAATACTAGAGTCTAAATCGTCGCCTTAAATAGCGTTTATGAACTTTGTGAAGATTTAGGAAAGTAATTTGGTCTAATTTTAGTATTTTTAGTTGCTAAAACTTAATATTATTTAAATATAAAACGCTTAAGGTAAAAATTATCATTAAATTTGTAAATTACTGTAAATTAATCCATTTCATTTCACTAAGCCTTGGTCAAAACAATTTCCGATTTTCCGTAGCACCGTGCTAGGATATCGTCTGTTCCTAACTTCGAAGTCGTAATTATTTATGCTATGATTTTATGCTTTGTTTATTTCGTCAACATAGGTAACAGTAGCGCTAGCTAATTCAGGATACCGTTATCAAATTTGCTCAAATCAGGGTAGAAAAAACCATGTTGTCGTGTTCTTTAGTACACATCTGCTTTTATCCGTTACCGCTATTTTCATATCTCCATTGTATTAATTAAAAAATGGCATTTCTACCCAAATAATTTAAATATTTAATTAGGTAATACTTTTTGAAAGACCACGCTTACTACAGAACAACCAACGTAACATCTTTGTTTACATTGTAAACTATTAAACACAAGAAATAGCACTGCCGTTAACGGTGATTTTCCAATGAAATAAGTAACGACTGCACACTTTATAAGTAATGACTGCACACCTTATTTTGTTAACTAATAGTCCTCATTTATTATAATTTTAGCTCAAAGTGCTTTAATTGACACGCTTAAGTTTTATTATTAATTGTGATTATATGAATGTTACGCTTGATGGATGAAGTTCAGTTTGGTACGCGAGCCAACCAACAAACAATGGTTTCTAACCAAATAGACTATTGTGAGTAAATCAAAAATAGTAAGTAACTTCCTAGAATGCTGCTAGTATTGTTCGTTTATTTCAACCAAATACTTCCATCAGTTTGGCGGAGAAAATTCTGCGTTAGCGTTAACATAGTTTTCTGAACAACGAATAATGGAATGTTGAAATCAGTATTTAATGCCCAACATTTGTTATTAGGTAAAAATTTGATTATGAATAAAATATTTGCGTGTCCAGTCACGGTCCATAACTCGGTTTAAAAAAACCAATGCTCCTAATGTTGTAAAATTATTCATTTGCAGAAAAACAGTATATTTTGCTAAGGTTAGCGGAGCATCTAGTGCCGTCGGGTTAAATTAACACTAACAGATATTTTTTTTTTGCTTTGAGATGTGTGGAACTTTGTTGTGGACAAAATTGTTAACACAAATTAATAAATAAATTGACAATTTTAATAGATATTATTAATATTAGACAACAGTAGCTAAATGACTCCATTCATTCATTCATGACATGATTCATTTGTGTCAGTATACACGTTTGTTCATTATTTTCAGTATTCATGTTTGTTCATTATTTTCAGTATAAATTATTCATTTATGTCAGTGTAAATAATTCGTTTATGTCAGTGTAAATAATTCGTTTATGTCAGTGTAAATAATTCGTTTATGTCAGTGTAAATAATTCGTTTATGTCAGTGTTAATAATTTATTTATTTATTTATTGAATGTGTTGTTCACAAAGTCAACAAATGACGTATGTGTGAACATCGGAATTCAATACATTAGGCAATTTGCGGAAAGACAATAAAGGAGTAGAGTAATACGAGAACAAAAATGGATAATGTAATATAAAAAAAATAATAACAATAAAAACAATGTCAGTTAATTAGGAATTTCCTGCACATTAATGTAATTTTTTAAAGTAATCATTTAGGTTGAAGGGTGAAAGAAGTATAATGCTTACAATTTAATACAAAAAATGTCTAATAATTTAGGACGGAAATGGAATTTATTAGTTAGAATGACGACATGATTCATTAGGCAAGGAATTCCAATTGTCAATGACAGGCTACAGCACATGCAAAGTGTGTTTGTCCGAATGTACTTGGCACCCTACGTTTGTCTAGGTTATGTATAATATCAAAAACCAATTATATAAAATATCCGCGAGTTTTTAACCTCGAGTGCACGGACCTCTAGGCCTTAGTCTCAAATGCGAGTTAATTTACCTACAGCCTACTACACGTATTTGAAACTAAAAGGCCTAGAGGTCCGTGCACTCGAGCAAAAAACTCCCGGATATTTTAAATCCTGAAGATCAGAAGTTTTTCGCCTCTTGACAGCACGTACAAATCTAAGTCTTTATGTAATCTATCTTTGCGAGTGCTGACACCCGATGCTGTAAAGCTTTGTCCACATTGAACTCGCGTTCGCGTGTTCGCGCCTTCGTCTATTCGCACCTTCGCAACAGATCACGAAAAACATTTGCACTTCTGTTCTGATACACGCAGAAAAATTTTCTTTTCCCATTCTGAGAGCCAATAAAGTTTTTAGCAATCATTGCGCCATCTGCCCTTCTCCATCGACGTTGTCCAAAGAGAAAAACGAAACTAATTGCCCCAGCCTTCCTCTCGTCTGTGATTGGTGCTTTTCTCGCGAAGGCGCGAAATTCTTGGCCTAGTTGCAAGAAATTTGTATCTTCGCGAGGTGAGGACGCAAAGTAGCGAAAACCCATTGTGAACAGTAGCGCGATCTTGCAAACAAGCAAAGCGAAGATGCGAACTCGCAAAATGTGTCAGTCTGGACAGGCCTTAACAGAGTATATTACAGATTAAGCTCTCGTTCGAGATAGGGAGTTGCCGATCCTATAGCGTGAAAACCAACCGCGAAATACCAGCCAGCGTGGGAAATAAGGCGTTGGCACAGGGCAAATGACCAGTTTAAAAATTGCGTGGATCAGTTTAAAAATTAAATCGCAGGGGGGTCAGTGGTCCACAGGACCACTAAGAAAATTCAAAGGTTTCCAGAGTCCAGACATTAGCTAATATATTGTAATTATCCACTTCTTCAATTTAGCAGACGATGCGCCCTGGTCAGTGGTCATGGATCAGTTTATTTATTCCAGGCTAGAGCGATCACTGGCCCAATGTCCAGTTTAAAAAAATCCTTATTTCCCACCCTGATACCAGCAATCTTGTTTTCCCAGTTACGACGTCATAAAGGGGACTTAAATTCCTTTTTTGATTGGTTGTTTGGTAATAGGAGAATTTAGGGAACTCTCGACCAGTCTGGAAGGTATGTCTCGGGGTTGGGTTGACCAAGGAACTTCCGGTCTATGCAATTTCAATGTACCCGGAAATACCTCGGTCAACCGAGCCTGCCTTTAGTGCGTACTAAGAGGGGAGAGACAAAAATTTACACTAGAGGAAGCTACACTTTCCATTCCTGGGGCGTGTATCTTCTTTGTGGGAAGTAAGGATAATTTTTAAACTAGTCCTTGGGACCAGTGTCTCCCCTAGTGTCCTAAATAATAAAGTGGTCTCCGGAGTGGTCCCAGCCTTTGTTCTCCTACAGATTTGCAATTAATAAACTGGTCCCGAGGACCTGTAACCCCCACTTTTTGAATTAAAAAACTAGTCAAAGCAATTAATAAACTGGTTTTGGACCAGAGAAAGTGTGCTATTTCCCAGATTGCTCTCGACGACTGTCTGTATAGTAGTTTTTCACTCGTACTGGGAAGCAGCGCATATGTGAGAACACTTTTGTAAACAAAATTATGATTTTTCGTGTTTATTATTCATTGTTCTCTTAACTCTTGGTTTCGTTGTAGAATAAGGATGATAGAGATTTGTCCAATTTGTTACCTTACGCTTATGGGTCTTGATTCTGGTTTTTAAGAGAATCCCATTCTCAGGCTTTTTATTTTATAACGCTGTTTAAGGAATTTCGCTAAGCCTCGGTCAAAATAGCGTTATGATAATCATGTTGATGTTGTTGTTATACGATAGGCAACATCAACTTCACTTATTTGGGATAAAAGCCAGTCATTAAGATTACTGTAGGTAGGTTCAAATAAATTATAAACAAATTAATTATTAATCTTACTGGTAAATGAATCAATTACTACATTGTTTTCTGTGACAGCTAGGACACATTAATATAAGCTGTAGAGGTTACACCTCCGCTGCCGAAACTTTGGCGATAACTTTTCAAGGGAAATTATGGCAAACAGAACTGTATAGATTATTTAATTAAATAACATTTTACATTTGCATTATTTAAATTAAAACTCTTCATTAAAGGTAAAAATTATTCCGGTTAATTGAGTTCTCAGTTAGTTTTATACTCAGTGCCACCACACGGAGTAAAATCAAGTAAATTAATTTTTATTTTAAATACAATTTTAACGGTAGTAAAAAGCAGTTTATAGCTTGGAAATTACGCATGACGTTCATGATGGATTTCCTATAAGCGTTAAGTAAGCTTAACGATAAAAACAAATAGAACATTTCTACTCAAATTTTGGTGTTGAATATCAAAGATATTGTAGTTTTCTAATTAATCATTAGAAACACATTATATTTAAGAACATGTTTTATTAAATATTACAATGATTAATTAATGTTGAATTAATATAAAAAATTGGATTAAATCATTATAAAACTGCACTCCATTCCCCCCCCCCGCGTATGAATTAAAAAATTGGAATAATTGACGAAATTAAATGATTAATAGAAAACGGATTTAATAATTTTAAAACGATGTAGTTTTAATAATTTTAGAACAATGAAATTTTAATGATTTTTACAAAATAAAATTAAAAAAAAGGTGAATAATGATCCTATATAAAACAAGAAGTAAAATTATACTCTAAGAAGAATTTTATTGGAACACTGGAAATTAAATAAACGATATAATACTGGTAGAAAAGCCAGTAACAGCGAATTATAAGGCTAGTTTAAAGTTTAAATTTTCGCGCGTGTTATTAAAAGGTCCCTTCATTGTCACCCACAACGTCCTGGCTAATCCATTACTATGAGAATTTACTCATAATAATACATTTTAGCCCTATCCAAAGTTTTGCCTATTCTGGATAATTGTGCTCAGAGTTTTAGGGCTTAAGGAACTATATTTCGTCATTCATTATATTTGTACCTAAATTTTTTAATATGTTATATGATATTCATGTCTAACACATTAAAAACTGTTAACATTTTTTCCAGTGCCCCAGTTTAATATAATTCTTCAAATTATTTATAAGAACTTTAATTATTTATTTTACTTAAAAAAAAATTAAACTGTCTGCTTGACGACAGCCTCCTCCTTCCTGTCCCTGTCATCATCCTCCATTTAAATGACGACATCTCCTTGCCCTCCTCCTTTTTTCTTTTCCAATAATATAAAAGGCTTTTAACTATCTTTATTGAATTTAGACTATATGTTTGTTTGCTAAGCCATTCATTTGGTCTAACAATTATTACACACAAGGAGGATTCATACCATTTGCACCTGAAGGCCAGGAGGAAAAAATGTAAAAGGGGTTTTTGTCTTCCAGGTAGCCTGCCCTCCTGGCGTAAATGGTATGAATGCCCTATATGTGAAAACTAAATATAGTTTAGGGACTTGACTTTGGATAGAAAAAGGACCGGTGTTTACAATTAACTAGTCATGAGAGATAGAGGACAGGATAAAAAGTGTTGTGCTGCCAGTCTTGCAGCCACGGAGTTGTATCATTTCTTAAAATACATCTCCGTGCTGGTAGTATTCTACAGGGCCGGTAGGCCCTTGTAGATATGACTTGATACCGTTTTGTAACGTTAAAGTAATATTCACCTGCTTTTGCTAATTTCCTATGGAGATTAACATGGGTTTTTCGTGATTTTCCCCACCGATAACTTAAAAACTACAGCGAAGATACTTTTCGGAATTATCTTAAATTAACAATTAAGTATTCAGGGTGTGCTATCATCCAGTTTGATCAAAACGATTAAGTCTAAGTATGTTAATTTTACTTAATTACAGAAGTACGGCTTTGACCATCGTGATTGGACATAATAATTAGCTAGATCTCTTGGAAAACTCAGTGTTACTACGTATCTGTATTGTGGTGGTTATCACGTCCGCTTCACACGTGGAAGGTCCCAGGTTCGAGCCCAGGTAGATACATGTTTTAACCATCGTGATTGGACATAATAATTAGCTAGATCTCTTGGAAAACTTAGACTTACCACGTGTCTGTGGTGTAGTGGTTATAATAAATATTTAACAATTATTTCACTTCACTTGGTTTAATAATGTGACATAGGTAGCTTACTTTTTCCCTATTTTTAAAACCATTAAACTAAGTAATATTAGAAGTTCAACAGATTGTCTAAAAAAGATGTTAAAAGACACTGTAAATGGTGCTTAAATGCCTAATATTTCCTTAATACTTGCAAATAATATTAGTAATAGTGAATTGATAATAGAAATGGGATTAAAGTACACCCTAAATGATGTCTTTTTGGCACTGGAAAAAACAGCATATATGGTGTTTGAATGCACCATTATATTTTAGAGTGCAAATGTATGACGGTAAAGCAAACATAATTATTCAAAATTTAATTACATTAAGACTGAAGTGACAGATATTATATAAAAACGTCTTGGTTTGGACCAAGGCCGAAAAAACAAACGATATGTTTGAGGTTTATCAATTGACTGAAGTTTCAGATATTGAAATTTTTTTCAAGTTCTTTTTATCCACTCAATCCGTAATCAATATTTAATTCAATCAACTGATTTTACTGTTAATCGATCTAGTCCCTCTAAATTAATTGAAAAAATTGCATATCTACGCTTTTTCAAGAACAATTACATTTTCCGAAAACATTTTATCATGAAATTAATTATTTTAAAGGGCGTACTTGTTGAGGCTACAGTATTGAATATTTGAAATGTTCTACTGGATGTCTAAAAAGAGCAAGCGAACTTTGGCATAACTCGAATGGAATATGTAAATATTTAATCGTGGATATTTATATACATTTAATTTCGTAAAACCAAATGCTATATTTCTATTATCGCCTCTATGATGGTAGAGTTGCACTGGATCTTCTATTTCCGTACTTGAGAATTTCTTGGTCATAACTCAGTCTATGGTAATATTGGCTGAGTGTGTTGCGACGGCTCAGATGACCCATACACTGAAACCACTGGTGATTATAAAATGCCATATATTGGGAAAATAGAGGAAGGGAGGGGGTGTCGGAGTTAAATGTGACCTTCTTGGCATAACTAGTAATGAATGATTTGTTTAACCATATTATTTCCGCGGGAAATGAATATATCAAGTACTGAGAAGTATTTTTGTTTATGTGTTCTTTACCCTTTACCACAAAGGATAAACTTTGTTTCTTTGTCTTAAGTAGACGACATTCACTGTAAACGACAGTCTTATCAACAACTTAAACAGATTTAAACTTCTTTTGGTGCAAACTTGAAAATTTGTCAAGCCAGCGACAATTAAAAATATGTCGGTAGAGGGATTTAGCCACCACTCCCCTGCTACGCGTGATGAGCAACTCCGCCTACTTTCCCCGTCTCTTAGACAACGTGTTAATGACCTGGTCTACGTTTTTGATATTTATAAAGGCAATGTGCATACTGACATGTCTTCGCTATTTCTCCCGTCAACTAATCTACGTACCAGAGGACATCCTGCTAAACTGGCGAAACCTGTGGCGAAGTCATTTCCTAAAGCTAGTCACTTTACCTCAATGGTCATCAATGATTGGAACTCGATACCTGAGGAGTTGTTATCATTGGAATCTTCTACCAATTTCCGTCACAGTTTAACGGCTTGGATCCTGGACAATTAATTTAATATTTTTCGGTTCATTTGTTGTACCTTAATGCTTTTGGGGGGTTGCACATAAGTCAATTTGGCTTAGCAACCCTATCCCTCCAATAAATAAATAAATAAATAAAAGGTGCTCACAAGTTAGTAACCATCGACACGAAATCCCTTCAAAATAATTAATTTCATGATAAAATGTTTTCGGAAAATGCAATTGTTCTTGAAAAAGCGTAGATATGCAATTTTTTCAATTCATTTAGAGGGACTAGATCGATTAACAGTAAAATCAGTTGATTGAATTAAATATTGATTAAGGATTGAGTGGATAAAAATAACTAGAAAAACATTTTAATATCTGAAACTTCAGTCAATTGATAAACCTCATACATATCGCTTGTTTTTTCGGCCTTGGTCCAAACCAAGACGTGTTTATATAATCAAGAGTGAGTTGATCTTATTGAATAATTGGCTCTAAATTGTTATAATATTTAAATGACATATAGAGCAAATAATTAACTATGTCTCGGACGACAGCTTATTCTGTATTATACTCTGTTACAGCAACGGTTATCAGCACGCTCAAAGCTAGGTCTCTATGTAACGTAACTTTGTATGCAATGTTAAGAGACGAAAAACTTCAGTATCTTCAGGATTTAAAATATGCGCGAGACGCGAGTTTCTTACCTCCAATGCACGCCTGCACGGACCTTTAGGCCTTAGTTTCAAATACGGGTGAAATTGCCTAAGGCCTAGAGGTCATTGCACTCGAGCTAAAAAATTCACGGATATTTTAAATCCTGAAGATCCTTATTTTCCTCGTCTCTTGTCAACGCGTAAAAAGCTACGTTACATAGAGACCTAGCTTTGCAACAGCTTTTTGACAACCGTTGTTGTAACAGTGTATATACAGAATAAGCTGTCGTTCGAGATAGGGAGTTGAATATCCTATAGCGCGAAAACAAATTCACTCACGCGCATTTTTTATCCATGGTCACACAAACAGCTTCTAAAAAAAGGATCCCGTACCTTTGAGGGCAGGGCAATTCATAACGAGTAGCAAACTCGCAGACGCCGCCCCCCACGTTTACCGCGACCGACTCGACCACCACGACCGCCGCTACCGCCTCGACTACCTGTTATTACTGACGTACACGTTGCCGGTTATTTTCCAGCTGTCCATTTTTTCTAAGCCTTGGCCGGTTAACCAGGATTGAAAAAAAATCACAATTAACGTTTGAAAGTGCTCAACTATCAATTTTCAACTAATTCATATAAATGAACCTTCAAGTTGTTAAATATATGACTAAGCTTAAAAACAAATTAAAGAAAATTTATTCTTGATAACTTTTGGCATAGAACTCACTTTTGTTCCTTTGGCATAGAACTCACTTTTGTTCCTTTAAGTTTGAATTTTGACACACTAACTATAGCCCACTCAATCACGCACTTCAAGATATGCGACGATACCCAGGCTACGTCCATGCTTGAGTACCTTATCCATAAGACCTTGGAAGGTGGAGGGAGCGTTTTTGAGGACAAATGGCATAAACGTGAACTGATACTTTCAACTGTGAGTAATTAAAGCAGTATATTGAGAGCTATCGTGGTGCATGGGTATCTTCCAAAATCCAGAACGTATAACAAATTTGAAAATGAACACTGGGTTCCAAAATGTGTCGAGAATCTCATCTATTAGTGGCAAAGGATAAGAATTAGACAATGTGATGTTATTAACAGCCCGGCTGCCTAAGCAAAAACGTCCTTCCGAACAATCCGTCTATGGTACCACGATGGCGGAAGTTGAAAAAAGGCTATTAGACGGACAAATGATATCCAACCTCTGCGTTTCCTCTATTTGATCGTGAAAAATTCACCGATGGAAAGAATGTTTTTGGATGTTAACGAGCCTTCCAGACTTTTGGCCCTGTAATTAAAAATTAATAAGGGTCTTTCTGAAAAATATATATATATTTTCACCAGAATGAAGACCATAGATTATGTAGAATTAATTGGACGTTTTCTTTACACTTAAAAAGTTGACAAAATACTGGTTCGTGACTATTTAAGTCCAGCGTTTCTTCGGGGCTGGTGGTAATTTCTCCAGTTAGAATGGGAATCGGCTTCAATTGGTTCCTAGTGAAGAAACGTACTTACAGTATTCTAACTTACAACTACCACTAAAGGAACTGCTTGACGTTCCTCCAAATTAACGTCAACAATTAACTTAGGTTCATCGTCCATACTGTCATTAACAACTTCTGCCTTGAATTAGATTTCTCAACGGTTTACAATGGTTTAAGTTCTTCATTGGTATCTGACAGTTTTGGTTCAGCAAAGGACTGCAGTAATTTAGATTCGTCAACAATCTCCAGTATTTCAGGGTCTGCCAGCAGATCCTGTTGCGCGCTAGGAATACGTGACAAGGCGTCAGCAACTACATTGCTTTTTCCTTTAATGTACTTAATGGGGAAATTAAGAGCCTGAAGTTAGTCTATCCACCTCGCGAATATGCCAGTTGGGTCTTTTGTTTGCAGCAACCATTGTAGGGCGCTGTGGTCGGTCCACACGTCATAATCTGAACTTTCGATATAAGGCCTAAATTTATCCATGGCCCAAACTATGCCTAAACATTCGCGCTCACGGGCTGAATAGTTTTGTTCTGATGGAGATAATGATCTACTTGCATAATAGATAGCATGCATGGGGCCCTTCTCATCTGCACTCTCTCTTTGCATTAATACGGCACCTAGGCCTACGCTGGACGCGTCTGTTTGGATGACAAAGGGGAGATCGTAGTGAGGGACACTCATGACTGGAGCTGATACTAATATATCCTTAAGCTTATCAAAGGCTTCTTGTTGCTGTGAAGTCCACTTAAATTTCTGATCTTTGTTAAGGGGGCTAGCTAATACAGAGAAGCCATTCACGAATCTTCTATAGTATGATGCCATCCCCAAAAACCTGCGTAATTACCTTAGTGTTTTTGGGATGGGGTAATTAGCTATAGCATCTACCTTTGATGGGTCAACCGCAATACCATCACGAGAAACTAAATGACCCAATATTATGGTCTGATCTTGACAAAATTTAGTTTTCGTGGCCTTGACTGTCAACCCAGCGTCTGATAATGTTTTCAGAACCTCATCTAATGTGTCTAAATGTTCTGAAAATGTGTCTGATATAATAATCAAGTCATCTAAATATGCCATGACTCCTTTATGGCGAATATGAGAAAATAATACATCCATCATTCGCTGGAATGTGGCGGGCCCATTAGTAAGGCCAAACATTAATACAGTGGGATGAAAAAGCCCACGGTGTGTAACAAATGCCGCTTTTTCTCGGCTACCCTCCTCTAATCTCACTTGCCAATAACCAGCGCGTAAATCCATGATAGTTATGTAATTTGGTTTCTTAATTGTATCTAAAATATCGTCAATGCGTGGGAGGAGATATCTATCCTTTCGGTGATTCCATTACGGGCCTATAATCATTGCATAAGCGCTTAACTGATTTCTTAGTCGTTTCGCTTAACAAATTGGTGGGGTTCTCTCCTCTATCGGGGTCTGCTTTATTACCTACTAATATAGCGGCGGAAGCCTAAGGGCTATTGCTCGGTTCTATTAGTCCTAATTCTAACATTTCGTCTAGAATGACGTCCATTTCAGCTTTCTTAGCCGGAGAATAGCGGTAAGGCGCGGAAGCTATGGGTGCACTATTGCCTGTATCTATGTAATGATTGGCTGAATTAGTAAGACCAGGTGTTAACGAAAACACACTCTCATATTTATCAACAAAGTCACGAAGCTTAGCTTTCTTATTGTCATCTAATTTTGCACTCGCTATCGCTTGCTCTATTCCTTCCCGATCAACGTCATAAACTAAACAAGCTATCTTATCTTGACCCCTAGTGTAAAATGGATACCTAACAAAAGGATTTTCATCCCACCACCTAACGTTGCCACCAAAATCGGCACACATAGAAAAGGAACACAGAAAATCCACTCCTAAAACGCACGCGTGAGGCAAGTCTTTCAAGAAAAATGCAGGGTGACTGACACTCTTACCGGGCAGCTCAAATTCTACTCTAATAGCGCCCTCTGTAGACTGAATAGTGTTATTGGCTATAGTTAAATCTTAAGGTTCAGCGTCTAACAATATACCGCCTTGCGAAATTAGTTGACTTTTAAGGCTTAACTTAAATAAGGTGTACGAAGCACCTGGGTCTAAAAGAGCGACTGTTACGAAATTGCCTATTTTAATTCTAATAAATTTAACTCTAATATCAGTTCCTTTCTGTTCAGTTACACTGCAAAGTTCCGTAGACTTGTCTTTCTTACTGTTTATTGGGGGAGAGCTCACTTTTTCTTGGGAGGGTTTTGGCCCCCCCTTAACGAGTTTCCCGACTTATTTTCTGAATTTGTTTCATTATCCCTTGAATAATCTACCCTAGCTTCTGGGCATCTCCTATAAAAGTGGCCTGGTTTACCGCAATTTTTGCAAACTAATTGTGGGCATTCGGGCCGCCTATGGCCTACCTGATTGCAATTAATACAAACTATAGTATTATCTTGCTCTCTTGTGGGAGGCGGTGGTGGCCTCGATTTAGTATTTGGGCCCCCAAATGAATTATTAGGGACTTGCCCGTTTGATGGCTTACTCTTAGACCTAACGTATAAATTGGATTTAGGCATTTCAGTTCTTATCGCGTCTGATACTAATTCTCTGATAGTGCGGTAGGTTTTTCTAGCTAAATACACCTTTAATTCTCCTAGTAAATTATTATAGATAATGCTTATTTGGGTGGAGGTTTCTAACGGTTTCTTAAGATTCATAAACCAGTCCTCCATTTTCTCAATGTAGTCAACCGCTGATTGACCATAACGCTGACGGGTATTCATTATCTTTTCTAACGTAGCGTTATCAGTATCATCCGAAGCAAACTCTTGGGTTAAATGGTAATCAAACTGAAGCCATGTTCTAATATTTACTTGTTTTTCCCACCATTTAAAAGCTGGACCTGCTAGCATAGCTGGGACCCAATTCGCGAGAAAAACATTTCTGGGCATTCCCCTACTCAATAGAATTTGTTTTGCTTTGGTTAAAAATTCTTGGGGACCCCCCTCGGAGAACTTTCCCGTATAGGTAGGTAGAGTCATGGCGGGGAGCCATGAGCCTAGAACGGGTTGTGGCCCATTGTTATTCCTGTTAACACTTTCTATAGAGCTATGGTTTTCCAACGAGGGATGACTACCTTCAACTTGACCATGCGACCTAAAGGGAGGGGCAGGGATTTGCTCTTCGGGGAACGACAAAAAGGGGGCCTGATTATTTTCCAGGTTAACCTCCGATTGGGCGTTCCGCGCGCTAGTACTGCTTGCAGCTGCATTGGCGTTGCGTAATAGCGAAACTTCGGACCTCAATGATTTTAGTTCCCTTAATAATTCCGCTAATTCAGCTTTTGATATTGTTGCCTCGTCCCCTAAAATAGTTTGACTGTCGTCACTATCGTCTCCCTCATCGTTTTGTCTTATATTTTTTTCTGAATTGCGTAGAGCCATTTCTCTTTGTTTTAGTCTTTCCGCCCTTAATATAGCCTGATATGCTTTAAGACAATCAACACAAGACGAATTTCTGCCTGCTACGGGATCACACGAGTTGTGATCGCCGGGCATAAAAAATTTAATCTAAGTTTACTAAAGGGTACTAATTAAATTCTGATTTCTGATTTATTCTAAACCTCTAAAGGTAAATTTTGGTTTTATGGGATGCGGGCTTTGTAGACCTGGATCCCGAACGGACCCCCAGTTTTGCAACGTTCTTTCGGTGAACCTCTTATATGCTCCTCGCAGGTTACCGACTTAGTCTTTGCGTTGGCAAAAGCGTATCTAATATCTAATACTTAATTCTTATTTATATAACTTAACGTTAAAAAGGGTACCAAGGTCTTAAAACATTTAAATAACATTTAATGATAATTAAAACACTTGATACTTAAAATAATAAAATACAATTAAAGGCATGCACAGTTCCGGTGATAAATACTTAAAACTAATCATGCACGCGTTAATACAGCATGCATTGGTACCTTCTCAGATCTGTTAGGATTTCTTATTATTATTCTTATTATGAGATTATAGTTACGTAACTTTGATTATTAGTTAAACTATTAATTATTAATTAAGGTGGCCAACCTCTAATTTCTTAAAGTACTAATTGTTTACTTTTGGTCACTAATTGTCTTTTCCTACTAGTTCTCCACTTAGCTAATACGCGTGGCTAATTATAGACGTCTGATTGGCTTATGTTACTTTAATACCGAAGTATTCTTATTAGTAACTCCCGTTACGTTTTCACGCTGTATTACTGGAGGTATGGTAAGGTAGTGGACTTATCTTATTTCATTCCTTTGTTTGGCTGTCTCCATCGGCAAGGGCTGGACGGCCTCCTGATGTAGCTGATTCCGCTGTTTAATTATTTCGGCTAATGACGACGTCGCGGATCCATGCCATGGCAGCATACAGTTCATTAGAGTCTTACTCTGGTTACTCCTTTCTTATTTTATTTAAGTACGCGAGTTACACAGTTCATTTAGTAAACGGTCTTATCCATCGCGCACTCTTGGTATTTCTTATTTGTCCTACGAGAGGATCTCAAAAAGTCTCACTGTTCATCTTGAGCGCTTGAACCAGAATCTATTTTCTTTTTCTGAACGCGTGCAGAGGAAACCTCGTGTGACCCTTTAGTGGACAGGTCACGGTTTCTCTCTGCTTAGGCTTAATTCTATACATGGGTTATTTTTACACCTGCATTTGTCAATAACTTGTTTTCTAAGACCTTGGTTTCAATGGGTTATTTTCAAAAGGGCTTAGGATCTAGATACGCTTTGATACGCCTTGACAAGTTTCAATAACCTTTAACACCAACTCGAAAGTATGAAGGTCAAAGTTCTTACAGCCCTCCCCTTTTCCATTGCAAAAGTGGAGGAACACAAATATACGTTACACTTGTTAGAACATATTTAGCTCCTTTATTTAAAAGGAATTTGATAATCGCCGCTATAGACATAGCTACAGTAAAAAAGTATTAATCATTTTATGGCAATTTTAAAATGTTTAGGTAATATCATATAGGATATTACGCATTTAATCCCCGACATCTTCAAACCATCAATTGTCTCCTTAGTAGCATTTTAGCCCGTTCTGTAGCAGAAAATTTGCCAGGCCGATAAACGACTTCACTTCCAAATCAACCAGATATTTTTAAATCACATTTTTACCACTAAAATATTTGAATATTAGTAGACACGATTATTAAAATGAATAAAGAGTAGGTAAATACCGTTATACTTGCGTCATTAACAGATCTGAATGGTGCTTTGATCTTTTTCCTTTTCAGGTAACTTTCTTTTCAGTTTTAGATGTTGCAAACGTCGAAGATTTTGTTAAAAATCCGTATAAATTTAACAGTTTCAGGATATGCTTCTTTTCCAAAACAGTGTTCAATAGCACAGGCTACAGTTTTACTGAGCACTTGCACCGCATAGTTAACTTTCATTTTAGAATAACACGTTAAATAGACATGAGAGTAGGTCAGTTTGACAGCATGTTTGAATTCCCCCTTCCTTCGCAACTGATGATAGTAAAGTTTGATAATGACATCCCAAGAAATTTTTTTACTATTCTTCCACATTGCCTTATCTTCGAATCTATTGAGCTGGTTGTTTTTATGAGGTTAGGAACGTCCAATATAAAATATATATTACGCTCTTCATCATTCGCAAACAAATTAGGCGCAGAGAAATTAATGGGAGAATCACATTCATTTATTTACCTGGCTGCTTCTACGCACATCTTGAAATACTCTCACTTAAATGAGCACCCAACCCCAACAACACCTAGGATGGCTAGGATTCGAAAACCGCAATTTTCTTGTTTTTCAATAGCTTCTGCCATTATGCTATAAATTTCGGCGCTAGAAACTCCAGAGGTTGGAAAATGAGCAAATGGGGTTTCTATTTTATTGGTAATGCCCCTCAACATTAGTTGTAAGATCTGGGTTGCCAGGGGTGGGGTTTCGTTGCCAGTAACTTCGGTGTTTTTGTCATCCAGCTTATTTATGTCATTGTTAAGGTTTTTTAATCCAGTTAAATACCCAGTGTTTTTGTGACAAATTAAGTCTTCTATGATTTTCATTTCATCTATCCCAATTTGGATGGTTGAGAATATTTGTTTTTTAACCATGTCAAAAAGTGTTTCTTTTTGGAAACCTGATTTGCTAGTTACGGTGTTTTTCTCATTATTTAAGGTTCTAGTACTAGGTAGATAGATGCAACCAGATTTCCTTAGTGCTTCATAAGATGATTTTTATTTTGTTCTTTAAGGAGAAGCACCACTTAAGAAAGGTTTTATCCCAAGTCATTCCATACTTAGACCTGTGCATCGCCTTCAATTGTTGGCGAATGAAAACAGATGCAAAAGATCCCCTTGTTTTCACTTTTAATTGATCTTGAAAGATTTTTCTCATTGTAGCAATGGCTTCTTTAGTTTTCTGACAGGGGTAGGCAACACAGGCCTACTATTCGTTTCACTTTGGGGGTCCATAATTGCTGTTAGGGGCCCAGTAAGGCCCTTAAAGGGTCTCTTAATGTGAAATCCTTCCGACCCTTGCGCTAGACCGCTTACTTTCGGAAAGGAAATTATTAAGGCCTATTTTATCTACAGACAAAATAGACGTGAAAAATTACACGTTAAAATAAATGTGTCTTAGGGATCGTAAACTAACTTTGTCACACTCTTATAGGTGTGACGGAGGGTTCCTCCATGCGTGACGTAAATTTAACATTAATTTTGATTCAAAGTCAATAGGCCGATTGGCTCTCTTTCCATATAAAAACATCAACATTTCAAAGTCAACCATGGGAAGGACCACTACAATAATTTACCCAAATTTTTATTCCGTCATCGCTTAAATAGTAAAAAAATAAGCAATGATCCCTAGCTACTAACGAGTAAAAGTAGCAAATTTAAAATAAACGGGCAAGTTCACTACATAACATCGCTAGCTACACTTAAGCGTAAGGATTGCTAAATATAGATTTCGCGTAGTTTCTCTCTATTGTCACTGTTTATTCGCCACTAGCATAAGCTAGGATGATGCGCATCCCTTTCCGATTTAAATGGTTTCTTTTCTTTTGCACAGTTTGAAAATAAGAATCCCAGGCTCGATTATTATAGGGTTTTCGTGTAACAAAATTCAAAGTGTGGCCCTTTAACTAAGCTTTATGAAAAATGTTTTAAATCTTATAAAAAAGCATTCAACTTCTGAAGCTCAACCAGAGAGAACTTATGAATTTAAAGCCGACCAAAATTTTTCCGAGGGGAACGTCATATGTATATAAACCTTGACCAGCCAAGATCACAAGGCAGAGTAAAATTAGTCAAGAAGCCAGTCAGGAGTTCAGTTTACAACACCCTAGTGGCTAACACCTGTCATCGGCGAGATAGGTCGACCTTCCGACCCTCTAACGGTCTAAGTTTGAATTAGTGAATTCCTGCGATCCGATTACTCTAGTCGCGTACCGTTTAAGTTAGGGCACACAGATTCTTGTTCACATGTTTCTCAACATCTCAGTAAGTGTAATTTAAGTTGTACGGACATTCCCTACACTGAAAAAAATAGAGGTTTCTTTTTAAACCATAAATGTGTTTGTACTTTTTTTCCAAAACTCAAACCCTGGAAGGTTTGCATACAAACCATTTTAAGTTCTAATGGATTGGTTGCAGAACATTTTTATTTTATAACCGTTCGGTTTGAATTGCAATGGTTTAATATTAAACAATTAGTTTCTCTTGTTTAAACCATTGCAGTACTGTTAAAGCTCGCAATGGTTTGAACCTAAACCGTATTCTTATAATTATCGCGGGTAAAAGTACCGTAGTGGTGTAAATTCATCCGAGTAATATAATGACTGAAAACCATTATTTGCAAAAATAGTTTATATGTAATGGTCTTAAATGAAACTATTAATGCTTTGATTGGAAACCATTAATGCGATGCTGAAAGTCCGGTATTGGCCAGATTACTATTATAATTATAAACCCTTAATGCGCTGCTGAAAGTCCGGTATTGGCCTGTAGTTAAACGAATACTATTATATATATAAACCATTGTTATAGCAATAAAATGGTGTATTTTAAAACTATTAAATGACTATTATTATAACCTTAAAAGTATAAAACTGGTCTATATGTGTAAACCTAGAACGGATTTTCTAATTCCTTTCCCAAAGGATAAAGCGCAAACTTACAATTCGCCATTACAAGGAAAGTCACCGTAGCTTGGGGGTTGCATAAATATGTGCAATAAACTTAAAAATGTTCTTGTAAGCAACAATTTATTATTAACACTTGCCAGTATTTTTACATTTTTTTGATAATGCCTTCAATTGAGCAGATAGTTTGGTTGAGTTCAAACCTAGAAAACAAGACTCAACAAAGCTTAATGTTTTTGTCAAAACGGCAGGGTATTCGATATTGAAAATCCAAAAGGAGGCAAAAAATGCACACATGGCAGAAAAAATTCAAAAGCCTGTGTGACCAATTCCCGATCAATATATAACTCATACTCATCACTTGAAAACATGTTCCTTCCTGTATAGACGACAACTAGTGTTTTAACCATTGTTTTAGACACTTAATTTTTTGGCAGAAGAACTGCATGTGGCTCTCTTTTAAATTCCCTGGTATAAGTATAAGAGTGTATGCTTGTTTTGCTTCTTAATCGTAGAAAACAGTTTTTTTATCAAGGTATTTTTGCCAAGGATAATGCGATATGGAGACAAATATCTCTTGTAGAAATATATTTGTGGTTGTGTATAGTAAAGGAAAAACAATGACACTTACTAGTTTGTGACTCGGGGTCCTTTAAAGTCGTTACGTTTCCCATCAATTCAGCCCTTAGCTCCACTGATTCCTTTTGGTTTAAGTTCCAAATTTTATTTGAAAGTAATTCAAAGGATTCTTGATATTTTTCTTCAATATCGACCTTGGTCAACCTTTTAAATTCCAAATTGATCGGAAATATAATTGATGTTAGTCATACGAGAAAATATTCTGATAGGAATAACATTCTCTAAACTGTCTAATATCTCGAAGAGCCAGGTAAGTGCTAAATACGGCATCCAAGGTCTTTTTATATATAATTTACCGCCTTTGATGGAACGTCCGACTCATCCTCGCGTCAATAATCATCCAGTCCTTGTTAGGTTTTGCCATTTCTTGTTGCATATATTTTATATGCTCTTGAAGGCTGGATTCATCTTCGAAATTCGAGTCATTCGAGGACTCTTTATTGCTTGGGCTTTTGGATTTCGTGGATTTAGCGGGTTTAGTTTCAATTTGAGATGGTACCACACCACGAACAAACATCACCTATGTGGAGATTTGCATCTCCCATCCGAAGCTTTGGATCCAGTCGCAGCATCCAGTCTCTATTGGCTCATCTTTATCTTAATTTTCATCATTCTGGGTTACAGATGGTAGCGGCTTAGCTGAAGTTTTTAAGGAAATGGTTTCAGGTCCATCTACCGTCGATGTTTCTTTTATTTCATCGCGAATTCCAGTTTCAGAGTCCAGTATTGAAAAATCATCATACACTGCTAGGGCTGAAGATCTTAAGTCTATAGAGGTGGAAAATTTGTCGACAGTTGTAGACTTCTTTTGGGTTGGGACTTTTCCATATTTTCCTTTGGCCTTTTCTACAGAAGCGACCCCTTTCAAGCCAAATTTAAAGTTTTTGTACTTCGATTGGAGCTTCTTGTACCAGTATTCCTAAATGGAAAATTATCTTAAATTTCATTTCTTAATGACGAAAGAGTGATGTTTAATTAGGTCAAATTAGAGAATTTTTAACAATGAAACTATCACTTTTGCGGAATTTAAGCGCATACCGAGTTACGGATATACCATCCACTTTGGACATCGACCCATCATTAACTCTGTCTCAGAAAGAAGCCTTGTTAACGCTCCTACGAAAACACTCGTCCTTTTCCTCCAAATTTGAAGGTGACCTGGTCGAACTTCTTTAAACCAACACCAGATACACACGGGAAACTTAGCCTCGGTTCGCTCCCATCCCTATCACAAACCTCTAAAAGAACGAGAGGTTCTGCAAATAGAAGTCGAAAAATTACTTGCCTACGGAACGATTCAGGAATCCTGCAGTCCATGAGCCGCCCTTGTCATACTTATCAAGAAACACGACGGTTCCTGGCGCTTCTGCGTAGATTGGAGGAAACTAAACCAAGTTACCAAAAAAGGATGTTCACCCGTTCCCGCGGATAGATGATACCCTAGACCGCTTGGCAGGAGCTTCTCTATTTACAACGGTGGATAAAGCCTCCTTTTATTTCCAGGTCGATATCAATGAAGCGGACAAGATGAAAACCGGTTTTGTTACGCCCGACGGTCAATATGAGTTCACTGTACTCGGAGTGGTTCTCTGTAACGCACCTTTAACATTTCAGCGACTCATGGCATATCTCGACGATATAGTCATCTTTTCGAAGGATTTGCAAGCTCACTTTAGTCATCTAGACCAAGTGCTGATGTGTCTCCGCACAGCCGGAGTTAAAATAAAACCAAGCAAATGTTCCTTTGCTTAACATTGCATTGTGTACCTTGGGCATGTTATTTATAGAAGTGGCATTTCTCCGGACCCTCGGAATCTAGAAGCAGTTGCCAAGTTCCAAACATCGAGGGGTTTAGTTCCTGGGCCTGCCGGGTTTTTATCAAGGTTTTTACCCACGTCGCGAGACCACTATCAGAACTGAAAAAAGGCATCCTTTCACGTGGGGCCCGGCGGAAGAAAGCGCATTTAAACACATAAGAGACTGTCTCGTCTCTACTCCTATAGTTGCACATACCCATTGGGATTTGCCTGTCGATATCCACACAGACGCATCGGCCTACGGAATAGGAGCTATTATGAAGCAGCGTATGAACGGACAGGAGCGCGTTATTGCCTAGGCCAGCCGTCTTTTGAACTCAGCGGAACGAAACTAAAGTCCTACCGAACGAGAATGTGTCGCCGTAATTTTTGAGGTAAACAAATTTCGGCCTTACGTTTACGGCCGTACCCTTACAGTCTTTACGGACCACCATGGCCTCTGTTCGTTAACTTCCTTCTAAAACCCAAATAGTCGCCTCGCGCGCTTGTCTCTAACCTTACAAGAATTATACCTATCATCAAATAAAAGGACAGTCGAAAACACCTGCACGTGTTGCTTTCCATTTGAGGCAGCGCCAGAAACCCACTATTCTTTACTCGTATCAGTCACAACTCTCGCGGAAAACTTGAACCTTTCCCAATACGATATTCGGGGCCTGCAGAGAAAAGATAACTACAGAGCTCCTTTGATAGAATTCTTCGAATCTCGTCCAATCTCAGCTCCTAAACAACTAGACGGCTGAATGCTTCGAACTTGTGAATCCACCGTCGGATAAGAACAGCTGACGAGCTGAAATTAGTTCTAGTGGCTCCCAATGAAATCCGAACGGCCATCTTGTTTGCTCTTCACGACGACGTCACTTCCGGTCACCTAGGACTGCGGCGTACCTGGGAACGCGTTCGTCAACGCTTCTTTTGGCCAAAAATGTTGGCACACGTAACACATTATGTCCAGTCATGCGTCGCCTGTCAAAACCGGAAGACTTATACAGTCAAGCCTGCCGGTTTCCTCCAACCGATCCCGCTTCAATCATATGATGGCAATATCCACATCCTGGTCTGCACAGACTATTGCACCCGCAGAGTGGTGACAAAGGCATTTCCGAAAAGTACGGCGAAAGAAAACGCAATATTTCTAACTAAGGATGTAATCCTGCATTATGGAGCACCCCGGGAGAAAATTACTGACAGGAGAACCGAAAACGTCAATAAATTGGTAAGCGAGATTAACAAACTCTTCACGATAGAGCACCGCCGTACGACGGCTTACCACCCGCGCACAAACGGGCAAACGGAACGCTTCAACAATACTTTGGCCGATATGATGGCCCAATACGTCGCGGGAAACCATCGCGATTGGGATCGATTTTTGCCGTTTCTCGTCTTCGCATACAATACATCTATTCATGACGTTACGAAAAATACCCCGTTCTTCCTACTCCATGGCTACGAGGCCGACCTCCGCCTTGACGCCACTCTTCAATTACCGGCCAAAACAATAACAAGTCAATTCGGATTCGAGAATATCTTTTACGCCCAAAGAGCCCGTGATTTAGCTGCCTCTCGCCACTCTGTGGCCCAGCTGAAGGGATAAAGAACGTTTTGATAAAACTCGCCGCGAAATGTCATATAACGAGGGTGATTTGGTTTTTCTCAAAACCCCACGCCGGGTTCCTGTCGTTTCGGAAAAATTACTCAATAACTAGATTTATAACCCAGAAGGATCAAAATCTGACATAGTTTCAGTCGAGCGTTTGAAACCATATTTCCCGCGTAATGATTTTACGCTAGCGGACCCGCCTACACGCCACCTTGCGTGTTTCGTTACAAACATCCTCAAAAACTCTCGAATTCTATTCGGATGATGCACCTGCAGTTATAAACCCCGAACAAGGGACCACTAAGGGGGACACAAGCGGTGCACTCCCCCACACACTTCCCCGTCGCCCGGAATAAAGCCCTTCCGGACCGGCTATCTAATAGTGCCTAACGGTCATTTCATTACGTTCGGAATATTTTTGAACCCATTACTCCGTGATACCACCATAGTCCCCTTACACAGCTAGTACGTTACGTTAAATATACACGTTGGTCATTATGAAACCTTCCCATCAACGCCGTCGTACGAAGTTTCAAAACAAACTGCAAAATTTAAAACTGTCGGACCCACTGCATCCCGCCGTTCTCCGCCTCTTGGAAAAACGGAATCGCCGGGACGCTCGTCGTGCAGCACGCGGTCAATCCTCGCCTCCGACACTGGAATCTGCCTCGCTAGGCTTAACGCCCGTCATTACAAAGTACAATATATCCCTCTCTACACGGGATATGCAGTGCCTTCAAGAATCGCCGTTCTACCCGCGGGGCTTACTCAGCTCCGAGCTCTCACCGCTCGTCTTGGATTTTTATCTACATTATCGTATCCGTGCTTTGCCTGATCACACCGTGTTTGTCTACCGAGCCCAATTCGCCCATGACTTGGTGACAATTTCGGACACCCAGGTTACACGATATACCGAATTCGTGCCTGATCTCTTCGCCCATCGATTCCTCGCCTTCCCGTATCGGACCTCAGTGCGCTGGAACATAATCATCATTGATACCTCCAACTTGATACTTCATCACGTCGCCCCTTCCCACACTTTCCTCGACTTGGTACGCCAATACCTCGCCACGGAAGCTGCCCTCCGAGAAATCATTGACTTTGACCCTGACTCGCTAGCCATCACTGCCCATCCCTTCGATGCCCCAGTCCCCGCTGCCACGAGTGGACTTTTGGTATGTGATTTCGCCGCTCATTGTTTCGTGGATGCCCCTTCGTTCCCGATCGGTATTGACCCCGTGTTCATTCGCCGCCGTATGCTCAAGGAGATCATCGCCGACGAAAGCCTCCCGTTATAATTTGTGTTATTTTGTTTTATTTTTATTTTTTGGTTTTGTGTATATTTTTTTGTTTCATTTTGTTCTTCGTTTTATTTTTACCGCCGGGACGGCTGTTTTTCTTGCGGGGAGCTGTCGCGGGAGCATCATTTGAATCGCGCGCCAACTCATTCGAAGTTACGGACAGTCTCGCAACGAGCGCAAAAGGTATAAAACGACGGCCGGGCGAGGCATTTGCTCTCTCTCTCTCTTCGAAAGCAGCCTTAGCGGGAACTAAAGACTGAAAAGTCCAGCTTGCTAAGGTTTAGGGACTCTGGAAGGAAAGCTGAAAAGCTCGCCCCGAGAAACTAGGCTCTCTCACGGGGAACCTCAGGCTGAAAAGCCGCGCTTCGCGAGAGTTCTGCCGCCGAAGAGAAGGATCCTCGGCGCATCAAACCTACGTCCCCTCGTCCAGGTTCTACCGCTGCCCCTACGCGTTTACGTATTCTGTACAGTGTACCATATTTACAAATAAAGATCGTTTTCATTAAATTAACCCGTCTCGTGCTTTCTACACGTGACAATATTCGGTGAACTTGACTGATTTTCATCCTTTTCTCGACGTAATATCGCAGATTACGGTAATGAACGACGTAATTGGTTTTCCGGTTAAGATCCGGAATCAATTTAGGTAGAGAGTCTCTCAGCGGGATATTCAAGTGTTCCATCTGCTCCTTGGTGTAATTGGACAACTCTGAGGTTACGATAGATCGCTTTTGCGGTGTCAGTGGCAGATCATTATGATCGTCGACCTCGAGAATATACCCCATTTTATCATCATCTGGGTGGTTAAGGATATCTTCGATTGGGGTGGAATTGCTCCATTGAAATTCTCTCATCGGCATGGGATCCATCATGACGGTACCGTATAGCTTGTTGCAGTCCAAATACGTCAGGAAGGTTGTGGGTTTTTCCGGGTCATATGTATCGGGAAAAAGATTATTGTTGGCTGTCGCTAAGCCGTGGCTAATCTTGGAAACACCGCCGCGAATCCCTCTCTCGATCATAAGATGCATATCCGGATCCAACAGCAGCTCCAGCTCCACACCCGTCATATAGAGGGCGCTTCCCCAAGCGAAACCCGCGCTCGTATATGAATGAGCGCTATCTAATTTATAGTAGTTCATACAGATGTTCCGGAACGGTTCGAAGACATCAGCTAGCTGAAGAGTTTCGGCGGTGATGTAGAGATCGTGATACTCCCCCATATTTCTTATCTTGAAGGTCTCTGAGCATGTTTGTAATCGATGTCACTGATGTGTGTATCAGTTAAAATGTTGAAGCTGCTGTCCTTCGAAGGTAGTTGTTCTCGGTTGAATTTTTCTGTACTGTCCATGAAATCTTAAGGATTGACCCCTTTTCTCAATAGTAGGGCGGCCTCGTCAGGGTTGTACACGGAATTTAGAATTGGGAACTTCTCGGAGCCTCCTTTAGCCAGGTTCCCCACGAGGGTTTCCAGGGAGGCAGCTAAAAACCGAAACGAGTCGACGAAACGTAGATGTCCTAGTTAATAGGAGATGGATTGCTCGGAATGCAATCGATTCTTTTACTTTTGATTAGTCCGATCTGCTGCATGAGAAGATGCCCGTCGTAGCGACTGAGATTATGTAGAAAGACGGGACTATGATGCGGGGGTTTCAGTTTCAGGTTGCAAGTATTGTGTGCTGCTCCACGATACGCCCCCATGTATGGTCTCTAACTTTCCAGTCCTTCGATGTGATGGGTTTTTCACATAGGTAGCAGACCGAAGCTTCTCGGTGGGTCCGACTTCAGGTCTAACAACGTGTAGTTGATTTATATAAAACCACTTACTAAAATCAGAAAATAAGCAAGAGCAACTGTTCCCTATAACTAATTGAAGTTATTTTCTAATTAATTCGCACTACACCGACGGTCAAATGGTGGAAATAACTTTTAAGATAATGTAAAATTGATAAGTAAAACAGATACTTAAAGCGATAACCGCCAAATTTGAACGAGAAGACGACACGGTGATAGGAACCGGATACGATTTTTTCTCCCTCTCTTTTCGCTGCCCATTGAATAAAATATATTGTACCCTAGAGATAAAAGCGGAATTCAAAATCACTTGAATTTATTATTACTGTTTAATTCGGATTAAAAGTCTACTAAAATAATTATATATACATCAATAACCTATAATTTCAGAAATATACATTCGTAACATTAACATTCAAGCGAGAAGTGATGATTACGAAAACTGCTTTGCTATTTAAAACCAATTTTTCATTAACATTATTGTATTGATTTATTAAAATTTCGCATTTTTGTGATTATTTGAAACTACATGAACGATTTGTTTAGTGGGTGCCAGAGAATTCTTTAATTAAATTGCAATGAGTCTGGAAAATGGACTACAATTTCCTCATTGATCTCGAGTTTTTTTTTTATAAAATGGCAGAAAAATGTGGGCACTCTGATCTTTTCCACCTGTATATTAGGTTAAATAGTTTATCTGTTCTTCATGAAAGTGTCCGTAAAATTTGTATTGTAAATCTAGTCATATTATTCTTAACTCTATGGCGTGACCTTGACTTCCTTGGCTTAAAGACTTACGTAAATCGTTTTTAGCCGGGCTGCCAGCTAGGTTTCTCAGTACTTTGCGCCCTGCGCACCCCTGCGCGGGTGGCTATCATTACTTCCAAAGCCCGTTGCTTCCAAAGATCGTTGCTTCCAAAGGTCGTTTCTTCCAAAATATAGTAGGAAACATAGGATTTGTAGTAGGAAAATAGTTTAAGCTCCACCCAAATCTGTCGGTGCGTGGACAAATCTTTCGTTACGTGTACAAATCTGTCAATTTAGCCAATTCGGTTTGTTCATTTGAATGAATTGGGGCATTTATCTGGGAAGGGAATGCGTTAGAAATTATATTTTAATTTGCTTCAATGATATTATAATAATAGATTAGATTTCGTAGTGTGCCACCAGATGCTGGTAAAGGAAATTAGATATTCGGTTTGCCCAAGTACTAGCGAAGCAATGCTACGTGAAGTTTTCGCCAAGTTACCACCAGGGGTCAGTAAATACTCTTCGTTGGCTTAGAGACAACTGAGGCTCTCCTTGTGTTGTTATTCAAATGATTCATACTTAACTGATGTCCAGTCATAGATTGAAAACGGCCCTTGTAAGGCCACTTTGACATCGGGCGGCGGCGGCGGCAGGTAGCGCGACGTGCGAGCTTCCGTAAGAGTGCTATCCAAAATAATACACGTATCTAAAGAAGGAACTGAATAAAAAAAATAGCTAGCAGCCTAGGAGGAGATAATTTAAACTTTTCCTTACGTATTGGAGAGAGGGGCTCTATACACGGCTATGAGTCGGACTGAAGTAAATACTAACCGTTCTCCATTCCTACTTCTAAAATTTAATCTATCCCTGGTAATGCCAAGTCCTTATTCTAGAGGGCCGGTAGGCCCTTCTAGATGGCCGGTAGGCCCTTCTAGATAAGATCCCACACCCTCCCGTAATGTTAAATGAAAATTCACAGATTTTCGCCGATTTTCCTATAGGAATAACATGGGGTTTTTGGTGCTCCTGTACATCGAATCATTTAAAAACTACATGGAAGTTAGCTTTCGGAATACTTTTAAATTAACAAGTAACTATTCAAGGTGTGCCTTTTTCAAGTTTCATCAAATTTAATTAAGTCTAAGTATGTTAATTTAATTAAAAATGTAAGTACCTCAAAAGATTATTCTACAGCAGACGACGCTTTTTGTTCGTTACTCTACAGTAGACGACGCTAAATTGCCATTTCACCGCCTTGAAACTTTAACTTGATATTTTTCAATAAATATAACACTATATTTATTAAAAACTTCTCTGGCGGGTCTAATTTTCGTTTAATTATGTGTCTCGGTTGAAATTCTATATTTAAGATACCTTTTTAATTTATATTTTAGATGTTAGTTTCGACCAAGGCTTAAGTTGCCTTACTTAGGCCATGGATTTATAATAGAAGCTTACGCTTCATGGATATTTCCCTGTAGTCTTCAGTAAGGCATTTTGATTTTAAACACATTTATGTCACAAAAATTCGCGCGGGTGGGGACTGCGGGGCTGATGACGTAGAAATTGAGGCAAACTTTTTTCTTTCGGCGCGCGTGCGCGCGCGCTTTTCTAAAAATAATTTCGTGCGCGCTATTCAAAATTAGAACTCGATCACGTGAAAAACTTCAACCCCCCCCCCTCTGAATTTGCCTCAAATTCTACGTCAGAAACGCGCGTGCCAGGCTGGTACTATTTCAGACGAGGAATAAATGTTGTGCGCGTTTTAAGGTGAGTTAAATATCAACGAAGCGTAAGCTTCTATTATAAATCCATGCTTAGGCAGACTATTGAGTGAGTCTATGCAATGGGTGATTGTAAAAGCTTGAAGGATAGATGGATCAGTGTTGGAAATAAGGATTTTTTTAAAACTGGACCTGTGGCATAGGTATTTTAATTAAAATAACTGGCCACGGTGCCACTCACTGTAAACGTACAAGGGCAGTGAACGCAATGTCATGGATAATTGCAATCGTAAAGTGGACTGTAAAAGATACGGCTTTGATAGTTTAAAAATCGTGGCAGGAGGTTGGTTTTGAAGTTGACTATAAAGCTCGGGTTCTAAAACGAATTGTGAGCCGTATCATATAAGAATTAGTAGAAGTGTAGAACCATTTTTAACCTCGTCCTAGAAGTGAAAAATTTCGCATTTCAGGCAAATATTATTTTATAATAGATTAATACAAATAACGACTGAAGGAACAGATATTATATAAAAAAGGACTTGGTTTGCCCAAGCCTAAAAAACAAAACGATAAGAGTTTTTTCCAGTTGACTGAAGCGCGGATATTTTATTTTTCTATATAATTTTAAAGACAATCCGTATTTTACTACTCTTTAGAATTTAATTCAATCTCCTGATTTTACTGCTAATGGATTTATTTCCTATAAATTAATTGAAATAAAAAATTGCTTATCTCAGATTTTTCAACAATTCCATTTTCGTAAAATTTTATCCTGAAAAATCTGAGATAAGTAATTTTTTATTTCAATTAATTTATAGGAAATAAATCCATTAGCAGTAAAATCAGGAGATTGAATTAAATTCTAAAGAGTAGTAAAATACGGATTGTCTTTAAAATTATATAGAAAAATAAAATATCCGCGCTTCAGTCAACTGGAAAAAACTCTTATCGTTTTGTTTTTTAGGCTTGGGCAAACCAAGTCCTTTTTTATATAATCTGAAATGCATCTGCAATTATCCTACAAAGAATCTGAAATGCGCAGGCAATTATCCTACAAAGTATCTGAAACGCGTCTGCAATGACCCTAGGAAAAATCTGAAAAGCACCTGCAATGATCCTACCAAGTATCTCAAAGGCACCTGCAATGATCCTGCGAAGTATCTGAAACGCGCCTGCAACTACCCTACAAAGTATCTGAAATGCGCCTGCAATTATACTACCAAGTATCTGAAACGCGTCTTCAAGTATCCAAAAATGTATCTGAAACGCGGCTGCAACGATCCTACAAAGTAACTGAAACGCAACTGCAATGATCCTACAAAGTATCAGAAATGCATCTGCAATTATCCTACAAAGAATCTGAAATGCGCCTGCAATTATCCTACAAAGAATCTGAAACGCGTCTGCAATTATCCTATAAAGAATCTGAAACGCGTCTGCAATGAACCTACGAAAAATCTGAAACGCACCTGCAATTATCCTACAAACTTACCTCTTTCTGACTGTAACATGCATATAAAAAATCTGAAAGGTACCTGTAATGAGCCTTCAAACAACCTGATTTCATACTGGAATTACTGTTTCCCCTCTGTTTTCTAGCTGTAAGATAGCTATTTTATGACTGTAGAGTAGCTTAATTAGGTATGTATATCTGATACTGATCTACTGAGTTTTCTAGCGAAAGGTATTTTTTTCTGCAAAACTTCTAAAATGCTCTGCAGTGCTCTCTGGAATGCATCTAAATTTTGTCTGAAGTTGAACCTTTTTCTGGTTTATTTCAGAATTATTCCAGAATATTCCAGAACATTTGCAATATATTGCAGATCGAGCAAAATCTACTTAAAAGCAAAATGCAGCCGTAAATTTTTGTACGGGTTAGGCGGAAAGAATCTTGTCAAGACTAAGGCCCGTGAGGGATTAGAGGCTGTTTAGATCTTAAAGCGGGTTTCGGTTTTAATTGGCTGGCTCATGTCTAAAATTGACGGCTATCCACGCAACTATTCATTTTGACCGCATAATCCAGATATTTACTCACTGCCACGATTCAATAACAGCTGTATCCCCGAATTTCGGATTCGGAGTATTTCTTTTTCGAAGGGATGATGACGACGATAATACGATTCTGATTTGAAGACTTAGAGACTTCTATAAAAAGTACCACCAATTTTTCTGTTTTGATATTTTTGCCTTTTAAAGTGCACATAGATCAGCTAAGCACATATGGTCAAGAAAATATAATTTGACCTTAATTATAAAAGCCTGATTTTGAAGGTTAAAATTGTAAGTGACCAGCTTTTAAATTAAATTACCTTGACTCTACTGGCCACAGCTCCAGTTAAAAAAATCGCTTATTTCTCAGCCTGATATAGCTGCTTTTCACACATGGAGGATTCATACCATTCACATAAGGAAAAAAAGCTGCCTCGAGGTCAAAAAGCAGATTTTTTGTGCCCTCCTCCCTCCAGGTAAATGGCCCATTCTCTTAGTGAAAATGGTATTTTGGTAAGAATTTTCTAATCATCTAAATCAGAATTGCAATTACTTTTAAAAATTCCAAGACGTCACATTACATTTAACATTTTAGCGCAGAAATTAGATGTTCTGTCTTCTACCAAAAGTATATTTAGGGCTCCAGCTATTCCATATTTTTCCCCCATGAATTTCATAGGGAGGGCCAAACCAACTGCAGAGTGGGCCTGGCCCACCTGTACCTCCCTGATTATGCTACACTCTTAAAGGTGTTATGCTACACTCTGAAAGGGGCTAAGTGACACTGAAAGGTGTTAAATAAATAGTTCTAGGTTTATTAATAGAGTCATGGAACGTTACCATAACTTGTTCGCTGTAGTGAAAGGTTTGATCAAGCAATACTTTCATCATTTTATTCATATTCTCGTTTTTTGCGGCAAGAGATATTTCAGCTGAAGTATTTAGAAAAATTGGCAATTATTCTGTCTTTTGAGGTATAATGAGAGGAAAGTGTTTTCATAGCATCCGAGTTGTGAATAGAACTTTTTATTACACTTGAATAACTTGTTTTTTTTTAGCTATAAAGCAGGCAAATGCTTATCAATATTTCAGTTGGGTAGATAAGTAAGAAGATAGTTCTCATTTTGACTCGGTGAGGTAAAATGTTCATTTCTCTAACTTGTTTTTCTTCTACTAGAAGGGTTTAGATAATCGATCCAATTTGTTAAGTATTCGTTTCCTCTACTAGGTAATATTTTGGAAATCGCTTGAGGATTCCGTGTTTTAAAATGATCATTAGCAAAGTTTTAAATCACAAGTAGAATAACACGAGTTCAGATATGATTCCTTTGATGACTAATGGATAAATTCATTTACATCATGAATATTGATTGTTCTGTTTTTCATCTTTCACCCCTGCACAAGTGAGAATACTAGATAAGAAAAACACGAACCCTGAAAATATTCATGAGATGCGAACCAGCTTGAAAGGTGGCAATGTTAGATCGCGTGTTATATAGCACTTAAAAGCTGATTGCTATCTTTCTGACACTTTATATTTTAACGCGTACCTGTAACTACGCAATTCGAGTTTAAGTTGCGAATAGGCATATTCTACAGTCGAGTGTAACAGAGCCTAAACCTAGATGTGAAAACGGAAAAATATTTATTTCGTTGACATATTATAAAACTAAAATTTCGATTATTAACTTTAATCAAAGCAAATTTTTTCTGAGAGAGATCTTGGTATCACTTTTTGACGACCACCAGGATTTTAGTAAGTGGAAATAACATTCACTCAAAATTTCGATTTCCCAAGGCTGAAAATTGGAACAGATTTTTGATGAAAACCACTCACTTTCATTTTACGGAAGGGCAGGGTGCTACCGATTATCGTAAAGAACTTGCTAAGGAAAATTTAACAATTTTTCCGCGCTCAAATTGAATGTCCCTTCTTAGTAGGATGACTATTATTTCAAATAATGTAAACATTTAAGTATAAGAAAACTATTTATTTGCAAGTAAACAATTAAAATCAAATGATCACTAGATTTTGCTTTCTATTTAACCGTTTATAAACTACGTCACACCCCAAACTTTGCGATTAATGATATTATTTACTAATCATTGCGATTAGTGGTATTATCTACTAAACATTGCTTTAACGTTGCGAACTCTCGATTTTGAAGTTATATACTGTCAAATGACACTTGAAGTTCCGACTTAATCTTATAAATAGACTAGCATCGTTAGCCGATATCGTAAATTAACCGATGTCAATATCAAAGCTTAACTGAAATACTGATCCAATTTTTTAAACTCAATGAATCTGAAATATCAATATAATCAAGATCTCATTCAAGTAAAGAGAGAACGTTCGAGTCAGTCTAATCCGCTTCCATGAAGTCAAAGTTATCTTTTTTTCTGGGAGGGGCCGAGTTTAAGTCGGTTTAGCCATAGCCCACGCGATCCGCACAACCAGACGCTGCGCTGCAGGTGCTATAGCCATAGCGAGAGCAGCTTGCGTCGTGACGCGCGTGATCGAGGGGGGTATGGGTTTAGCGCGCCACCTACTAACCGTAAATTACTGAATAAAATGTTAAATGGACAGGCCAGTAGCGACTCGAGAGTCGGCCTAGGCCAGAAGTCGAAAGAAACTATTGACAACAATGTTAAGTATTAGTATACGATTGAGATTAATAACATCGGATCGGCCTTATTAAAAATATATTTTTTATCAATCGGGATAGGAACAGATAAAAATAACGTGGTATTATATTAAAATATGGCTATTTACCTGAAGTTTCAAACGTAAGCCTTGGTTGTTCTGGCACTTAAGGAAAATAATAGTGGCCTTTCCTATTTTCCTTGTTATAATAATCAAATAACTATTGTCTGTTTTACTATTTACTATTCGGTCTATATTTATATCGACATAACCAGCACTATCAACTGTTGCTCTAATAAACATTTCTACTAATTCTGGAGTCAGTTTCCCTCACATCGAGATCGAGTACGACAATTTGATAAATAATGAATGGATAGTCCACCAGGCGGTGTAGGTGTATCGATAAAATGGCGGGAATTTTTTTAGGGGGGGGGCCTAGGTAGTACTTGATGGCAGCGAAGATGAAGGTAAACTCGACCGTTCTCTCTTTACAAGAATGAGATCTTGATATAATCCTTAATATTTATAAATATTAATGCAATAACGCAGTGTAATCGTCTCAATTAGTAAAACCTATTATCGGTAAGTGTACTGATACAATTGGCTTTTTGATAAAAGTTCCTATATAGAAACTATTTCAAAGAAACGAAAATTATAGTTATATTTCTCCTTTAATATCACAAAACGTTAAACTTTCTTTTTTGAGTAGAAAACAATTCAGGAATTAAGCAAAAATGTTGCCAATTGTAACCACGCTTGCGAGAATTCTAAACTCGCCCCACGTGGCCATAAAAGCCTTGGCTAATACTAAGAATAACTACACTGTTCCTTAGATTCAATCATACTTTTATTTAACTAAATTAATTAATAAATGATAATGAAATACCGACTTGAATTACAACTAAAGAATTAAAAAATAATTACTATTGACGGATGAAGTCCAATACCAGGGCAAGATGCCCTATGCTCGAGCATACTACTACATTCTAGTAGTGGAGAATGACTGACTTAATAGGATAAGCAGTCGATCCTTATATAGTACGGGGAAAGGTCAGAGGTAACACAGGGTGTTAATCCTCTATGTAACCTTACACCCCTGGAGTAGAAACTCAGGAGGTTCCCTAATTACTACGGAAGGTTACACAATTTTTGTGTCAGAAAATAATAAAATTCATCTTCTTTTGAAACTTCACTTGTTTAATATTGATTTTTTAGTTTCATTGGTTTTAAAAAAATTGGTAACGATATTGGTAAATTGACCATCACCAATTGCGTAACTAAATAATTTTAATTAAACGGTTCAAAACCTTTAGGAAAAGCGTAGTTTTGAAATGAGTTAAATTCTAATTTTAAATATATGGGCTAACTAAATTTATCGTAGATAAATAATTTCTAATGTTGTTAATTTCAATAAGGACTGGTACTTCATGGAGTAAATTTTATATGTTTATTTAAAATTTAATATTTAAAACTTTGGGGGCTTTCGGAACTCATGAGTTCATTTTAAAAATTGGCTGAGGAAGGACCGCGGTCCGAAAGCTCCCAAAGTTTTAAATTTTAAATAAACATATAAAATTTACTCCATGAAGTAGCAGTCCTTATTGAAATTAACAACATTAGAAATATTAAAATACCATGGATCAGAAATTCAATATCTACGATAAATAATTTATTGTCCTATGATGGGTTAATGTTTGGCGATAGATTCAAATGTCGATTTGGATTTGGGTTAGAGATATAAGAGAATACGCTTTTAAGCACCCTTTCCAAATGGAACCAACATTTATTTTAACTAATTATTGCAAGTGTTCATATTTTCTTATGATCTAACAAAGTTTACAGTAATGAAAATGCGTCTAATGCCAAAGAGGAAACTAAGGAAAGAATGAGAAGGTTGCGTCTCAATCCCGAATAAAGAGAAAAAGAAAGTGCACGTAATCGAGAAAGAAGGGTTGAAAAAAGGGTTGCTTGCTTTTCCCGGTTTCTAATCTCTTGTCTCTTTTCGTTGGTTTTGTTTTACTGAGTGAGTTATTGTGTAGGTAATCTTCTAAGCACGGACGGAAATAAGATAACTTTGAGACAACTAAAGGGGTCACTGCTTATAAATTTATTAGGTGTGCAAAAATGTATGGTGGGCCTCGACCATCTTGTTTAGTGTCCCGAAGCTCTCAGAAATTGTCCACGAAGCCTTAAAAATAGTGTGTGTTTTTCTTCCTTTTTTCCATTTCCAAATTTAGTGTGTCCGTCATAGTCTACTTGAGTTTTCTTTTTTTTTTTATCGAAACATCTTTGATATATATATATTTAATTATATAATTATATATTATAGTCTGCGCCATGGATCCCAGAACTATAATGAAAGTCTTAGTGTTAGTGGTAAGTACTGTCAACTAAATTATTCAACTTTGACCAGAGTAAAATTGCACTATATTAAATTAAAATGTAATTACGTCAATTGTTTTGATATTACCTGTGATCATTTGATATTCGTACCTGAAAGGCAGATTGAACATAGAATTAAAGTCTTAAAAGGGAAAAGTTAATTAAAACCAATTTAAAATTTTTAGTTTTAAATACTTGATCATTAAAAATCAGTTATTTGAAAAAATTACTCAAGAAATTTTCATTTCCGAAAAATATATTATGATAAATTTTGAGCATCATTTTAATAACAGTACCGATAACGAAGATTGATCTAGTTTATATCTTACATTTCCTTATTAAAATTAACAGTGATGTATATTCTGTCCTCAAAGAGAGAATGAAATGGAATTAAAATCATCTTTAATCGACAACATCATCAATTTATATGTTAACGTATGAAGTCAAACGTTAACACGATCACGACCGGAAAAAAATGGAAATTTCCAAATTACTAAATGTAACTCACGAAACAAAATGTTTCTGTATATATATATATATATACATAGTGTGGTCGAGATCAAACACACCTTCCTTTGTATACAACCCCAAATAGTGCCAAAGGATGACGTCATTATACTAAATTATACAAGTGTAAAAAATTGTTTGGAATAAATTATTTATTTCAGGCAAGTGACAAGGTACAAAAGGAATACTGGAGAATATGCCAGGGACCAGATCACCAAAGAGCCGGCGGTGCTGTTCCGGCGCCTAAAGGCCCTTAACGATGGCTTTGCAACCGAATATTGGAAATGCATTCGGACATACGTGGACAGGGCCGTGCGGTACTGGGTACTGTCCATCGATGGCTCCTCGCTGGACGCCATTAAGAATGCTGGTTTCGTGGGCTTCACTGGAGTGGATAAGGGTTTCTTCAAACTCCTACAGCACACGGAAACCACCAAAACCACTGCAGCCGAGTCTACGGCATAGGGTGGGACTAGCGAGATGGGGGATCTCGCTGTGGAGCTCGTTGGTGTCGCTCTAGGCACAGAGGGGGAGGGGGTGGCTCATTCGGAAGCTTGTTCTTCAATGGATGAGTCCACCCTACTGAAAGAATCGGATGGGACCCTTCGGGATCCAGCCGATGTGCGTTCTAGTGGTCCTGATGAGGGGGAGGATCTTGGGACTGGGAGTTTGCCTGTCGGGGGAGAGGTGCCACTAGCCCTCTCGGGACCGATGAGGCGTAGCTAGGTCCCATCTGAACCCCTCTCTTAAGGACCATGGGGACGCTACGTGCAATTCAAATCAATCTGCACCATAGTAAGGCGGCCTCTGCGGTACTCTGCAGGAGGTTTGCTATAGAGGGTCTTGATCTGGCCCTCATACAAGAACCGTGGATTTGCCATGGCAAAATCCTCGCTCTTGACGCGGCGGGGTCACTATTTTATGACCATACTGCTGCTAGACCTAGGGCGTGTATTCTGGTTCGGAGGGATCTTTGTTGTATCTCTCTACCGCTGTACACGTCCCAGGACACGGCGGACGTGAAGCTAGTCCTGGCCACTGGGCATGCCAAGTGGCCCAGGCTGCCTCTGCATACTTTTCCCACGACGCGGACTCTCTCCCGACAATTGAGGTGATCAATTTGGTCAATCAATGTGAAAAGAGAGGGGACAAACTAATCATTGGCTGCGACGCCAATGCTCATCACATCACGTGCAACAGAAGAGGTGATGATTTACTAGAATATATAGTTGGTTGTAAACTCTATATTCTTAATCAAAGCAATGAACCTACTTTTGTTACTTCTAATAGAAGGGAGGTCATTGACCTCACGCTAGCCACTTCCCACGCTTCCTCTTCATTGAGGAGGAGGCTGTCATGGGGGCCTACAGGCTCAACATTAGGGGCTGCTGGGTTCCAAGACTTTGGGATTTCAGCCATACGAAGCTCTTTCGGGAGTACGCCGCACTTGAGCCGTCGCTAACGATGTGCTCTGACAAAACCGTTACCAGTTTTGATTTCACTAAGCCATTCAGCATCAACTTCCCCAGTCGAGCAGAGTGCCTCTTGGCACTGGGGGTGAAACTATTTGGTTCGCCGATGGTTCCAAGACTGATTCCGGCGCTGGCGCCGGCTATTACTGCCAAACCACAAGGGTCGGCTTTTCTGCTTGCCTGGGCACCTTCGCTAGTGTGTTCCAGGCGGAAATTGCCACGATCTGTTATTGCGCAGATTACTGTATTAACAAAGAGTTCACCGGACGGACTGTGAGAATTTATTCTGACAGTCAGGCCGCCCTGAACGCGCTGAACCAGTGTCAGATTACCTCTCAACGGGTGCGCAGCTGCCTTCATCTGCTAGCGCGACTGCCTCCTGCAACAGGGTTCTGTTGTTCTGGGTGCCAGGGCATAGCGGATATCATGGCAATGAGCAAGCCGATAGATTTGCGAAAAGGGGTGCGGAGGCCAAGCTCTTGGGGCCGGAGCCGGCCGTCCCCATCCCCTACAGGCACGTCAAACGGTGTCTGCATGACAGGTTGACTGTCATACAAAACCAGCTCTGGCATAACATGGAGGGCCAGAGACATACAAAACTGTTAGTCAATGGTCCCTGCAGGTCTCGTGCTAGGGACCTAATTTCGCTCAGCAGATGGGATATTAGGCTGGCCACTGGTCTTCTGACCGGGCACTGTCGGCTTAATAGGCACCTCCATCTGATGGGTTTTGCCGACGACCCTCTCTGTAGGTCGTGTCAGGAGAAGGAAGAAACATCCGCTCACGTACTTTGCGAGTGCGACTGCTTCGCCTCGCTTAGACTAGAATATTTTGATTCACACACTTTGGAACCCTCGCGGGTCTCCTCTATTACGGTGGAGCGAATTCTTCGCTACGCTGCTGCTACGGGCCTTTTCAAGGCCTGAATACGAGGATGCACAATATGCCTTTGGCATCGGTGCAAGGGCGCGTACCCTCCTCAACAACAACAATAATAATAATAATAATAAAGGGCCACTTTACGATGCGGCCAAAATCTGATTGTATTACAATTAATTCATTGTATAGTGCTGCTTCTCATACGTTCTTAAAACATTTCTTGCAGGTTATTAGTTTCTTCGTAATTTCTCTGCTTGCAACGTCGATTATTTCGACAGTGGGAATTCTAATGAATAGAAGACATTCATCTATTGCCTGGGTTGAGATTGTGAAGGAATTTTTCTTATCATTGTGGGACGACTTCTTTCTGTTTTTCCTGGAACGTAAGTATAATTTTGTGTGAAAGATTTTGGGAAAAAAGTATTATCACAGAAAATTAAATGATTAAGTTTTGAGGGAAAGACTCTGCTTTGTATATTGATTATGCGAGCCTTTGCTTAGGTTCTGTTTTTTACGTCCAAAAAAACTGAAAATGTTTCAGTATCAGTTAGACAAGTCTGCATGAATAAATTTTTAGCCTCCTTGTATGTTGTTGAGCATGAAACAAATTACTTGTTGATAGAAGGTACTGCAGTAAATTTGAAGAGCTTATGATAAAATAAGCAGAGCTTAGGTGTATGAAAATGCAATGTTAAGTATTAGTAAGTGTTGTGTCATTGAATTCGAGTACGAGCTGTCATGCAGAAACAAGGGCGTGCCAACCACGGGGGCAGCGGGGGCGAAGGCCCCCGCTCAAATTTGGAACTCTATGGGACTTTAACATTAGGCAGCCATTTTGCCCCCGCTCCAGTAGAAAATTTTGGCACATGTTGGCACGCCCCTGTGCAGAAAGTAAAGCTAGAAGGCAGAATAAAAGACAATGAGGGTAAATTTGTCGCTGATTTTTCACTGCCTTCCAGATCTTAGTCTATTTCGCATGAGCTATACATTTTATTTCATTAAACTTTATACAACAGCGTTGCCGCTACATTTGGTTGTGAAAAACGTCAGGGTCATAAGTCTATTTTGGTTGTTCGCCGTTAACATCAAAAATTTGCAACTGGGACCTGTCATGAACTCCAAATTCTGCAACGTGATTTACCAAAAGTTCGTTTACATTGAAGATCTGCTGCAGGGGGGACCGTACGTTGTAAGATTTTTGAAGAACAGCGTCGAAGACAGGCTGATTGGTACTAAGGTAATTATTACTGTCATTTATAAACCTGATGATCATGTTATTAAAATGTATATTGAAAAACCTTCAGTAAAGGAGTATTTTTTAAAATTATTATAGATGTTGTAAAATTTATGATAGTGAAGCTTAAAGTTTTCTAAAAGTATGATATCTCTGCTTTAAAGGCTAACCACAGCGAAATCTTTCGAAAAGTGTACAACGATATGGAAAAGAAATACTACGACAATCCCTCAGAGCTGATAGATATCAAGTTCATGACAAACAAAGAAATATTGTTCATGAACGAGTTCTGTATCATGATGTTAGTGGGCTTGCTAGTGCCAAGTAAAGAAGAATACATGGCTATCCCGAAACTGCAGTTCTCTAAACCCGTTTCTGAAGACTTCTTAGTTTGGATGTATTCGTACAACTTCTCAGTTTGTCCTCGATTAACCGAAACTTTTAACCGTCTGTAAGTTCCAACTATCGATTTCTTAAGCTATTTTATAAGCTGACCGTGATAGTTCCAAATGATATGGAATGAACTTAGACCAATTGGTCGATTCAAAATTTTTACGATCAGTTTAAGACACAATAAACAAATTGAATATAGTAGTTACCTGACAAGTTTAAAAAAAATTAAAGAGTTTAAAACGTTTCTTTCAGGGTTTGGGCCAATTTCGAAACGCAATACCTGAAGCCTTATAAGCGCCTCGAAGAGAACATCTTGAGTGCTATACTTTGGCATCCACCTCCAACGGAAGAAAAACCAATCCAATTTCGGGACATTGCTGGAATGACATGGATTCTAGTCTTCGGAAACATTGCAGCAATCATAGCTTACCTATTAGAAGTTGCATTGTATTTTTTCAGCAATGACAAACCGTCATTGTACTGATGTGTTGAAATGATATTTTTTATGAGAAGGAAGGTAAAAGGAGGGGAATGCGAAGCACTTCTCTGGTCGTTAGATATCACAAGGATAGCAACACCACTCGGAGAAGTAGGCGTGTTGACAAGATCTCAGGACTTTTGAAAGTTGTAAGATCTCTGCCGCACGCCTTTGAAAGCTTGTAAAGATTAGCAGTGGAGATGCGAAATTGGGACCTCAAAATTGATACCCATTTCTTATCCTATTTTCCTTCTCACAGATATCATCATTGACGAAGTCGTCAGCTTTTATTCTTTAAAATATTTTGGAAAGTCAGTGAATTGCTAATTAAAAAAACCAATTTTTTAACTTTATAATTTCTTTTCTTCATTAAAATTTAAACTACTTATTCATAAAATTGACCGAAAGGGTACAATATTATTAGTAATAATTAGTTTTATATATTATGATCATACCTTCTTTTACATAGGGTAGTGAATGTTTAATACAACTAGTAATGCCAGTTCATGAAATTCTTAACACCAGTTGGTAAAAATGAATTAGCTAATTTCATAAAAAATGGAACTCGTGACAACAGTGTTTTAATCTGCATTACTTAATGTCTTAAGAGAATCTGTCTGTACTGTTAAAAACAAGTTGGGAAACCAAAATAAACCTCTCCGAGCCGAGACGAATTTACTTTCCAAACACAGATCCGCCAGCTAATGAGACAAACCGGAAATACATAGTTCTAATCGGCGAGATATTGCCATGATCATTTGTAAAGTCTAAAGCGTTTAACAATTTCCTGCGTATCCTCAATAATTCTAATGAGGACCTAAAATATATCACTTAATTGTGTATTTAACTTTCGGCTCACTCTGAACCGTTAAGACCTCCTATAAGAGGACATGAAACAAGGTCAATTCTGGTTAAAATCTAAGTTATCTTATCTCATAGACCCAGTCGTTTCAACACGTATGGAGAGATGAAGTATTAACATCCTTATTATTTATTGAAGCTAAAAGTTACGTTTACACTATATATAAATGTAGTAATGATGAATTAAAAAGTAGACACCAAATTTTAAATGTTAATATCAAAAGATGTTCTTGGAACATTGAGATGAAACAGAGCCTTATACCTACACAACTACGAAATGAATCGTTATGCCGAAAAATATTTAAGTATTTCCATTTAATATTCTGCAAAAAGAAAATGTTATCGTTTTGTAAGAGATCTTTTCATCCTACTCGCTTAATATTAACTTTGATATGCGTGTAGTGTTTCGATTCAGATGCAATCTTCATTACTCGTTCTATATTAACTCTCACTTGTGTCAGTACGTAGAAATAAGTTTATCTTAAATAATTAATTAAATATAAATGATATTAATTATTTTATCGCCAGTTAATAACTTTAAAAACAGTTAAACAGTTTAAAATAAAGTTGTTCCTATTATCTTTCGAACCTTTGCTAATATTGACGTTTAAAGTGAAGGGTGCCCCTCCTGCCCGCTTTCTTCAAATTTTGGGGTATATATACGATTCGTTTCCATTATAATAATAGATAAAAACGCATTCGCGTGAACCGTTGGTGGAAACCCTGTCATTGGGAGGCTAGACGTTTCTCGTAACCCTAGCCGCTCGCCCCGTACACCTTAAGCCTAACGACGACGATGGAGTAGAAGCCTATGTTACAGATTGGTGTCTATCTGGTATAGACGAAAGACCAGTAGATGGTGGTTGTTAGACGCCAATGAGGATAAATTAGTGTGTATGTGGTATACACAAACTAGTGTCCATGGGGAGTGGACAAAAACCAAAACTGGTGGTGTGGGAACTCAAGTAGAATAGCCAGATGTGACAAACCCAAATTTCCGTGAACTGTCAATGCAGTCCGGAAATTGGGAACACGTTTGCTCCGAAACGCAAACTGCGAACGCGGTCACGTGGGGCGTGACAGACACACAGATACGTCCAGTGTAATACCTCTCCGTGACGTCATCGTCACTGGGAGAGGTAATAAGAACCTTATGGGATGTTTATACACTAAGAAAGGGAAGTCTAAAAACGTGTTAAGAAAACACTTTTTTTACACCGTAAAAACCAAAAGAGAGTTTTTACCTCTCCGTGTGACGTAGTCCAGGAGAGGTTCTGTAACGGCCGTGTCTGTCTGTGTGTCTGTCTGTCCGTTGTTACACCCACGTGACCGCGTTGGCAGTTTGCGTATCGGAGCAAACGTGTTCGCCATTTCCGAACTGCTTTTACAGTCACGGAAATGGCTCCTCTACTTGAGTTCTCACACCACCATCTTCGGGTCTTTGTCCATCCCACACGGACACCAGTCTGTACTTACTGGCTTCTAATCACCACCATCTTCTGGTCTTCGTCCATTCCACTTGGACCGTTGCCTACGGGATGAGAATTAAGGCCAGTTCTCCGTAGGGTTTTCAGACTGTATTTCTGACATTTTAGTTCGCCTTTAATATCCGCTAGGCGCGCTCTTAGCTTTCCCTTCGCTGATGCGACGCTACGATTTGAATTTTTTTCCCGCCGAGCCGACGCGCTTTAGGCAGACTGACTTGAAGCAACACGCCCGAAGCTGAAGGGGTGGATTTCTTTCCTATCCTCTTCTCACCCGTTTTGACTGCTTTCCCCAACATATCTGTGTTAACTATAAAGAGACGAATAGAATATAAAACCTCTCTGGTAAAACCGTTTTAAAAAAAGGTGGGGGGTCTTTCAAAAAGAAATTTCGGTTGGCGTTCGTTTCTTAGAAAGCTATTCGGCTTTTGTTCTCGCGCTGTGTACGATTGTCGATTCACTAGTAAAATTATTATATTAAAATTTCGTGTTATGTAAATCAGAATACATCTACATATCTGCAATATAGCTCTGCAAGATAAAATCTAAGAAAAATAATAAAATTCTTAAAACCTCAATGAACCAAAGCAAATTTAAATTTATGAATGACCCCTTTAAAGAAGGATAGCAAAGAGCACCAGCACGCTAGGAAATATGTCAAAGAACGATTCTTCCCGATAGGTTAAAGTCCCCACCTTCAGCCAAGCTTGAACTGGCCTTAATTCTCATCCCGTAGGCAACGCTTGGACACCAGTCTGTACATACTGGCTTCTAATCACCACCATCTTCTGTTCTTTGTCAATTCCACATTGACACCAGTCTGCACTTAACACTGGCTTCTAACACCACCATCCACTGGTCTTCCGTGTATTCCACATAGACACCAATCTGTATCATTGGCTTCTACTCCATTATCATCTTTCGGTTTTAGGATATACGCGGCGATCAGCTAGGGTTACGAGAAACGTCTAGCCTCCCTAAGGTGGGATCGCCACCAAAGGTTTTCACAATTGTGCTTTTTCCTTACTATTATAATGGAAACGATCGTATATATACCCCAAAATTTGAAGAAAGCGGGCAAGAGGGGTACCCTTCACTTTTAACTACAATATTAGCAAAGTTTGAGAAGATAATATGTGTAACTTTATTTTAAACGATTTAACTATTATTAATGTTAATTATTGAAGATTAAAATAATTAAAAATAAATATATTTATTTAAATATTAAAGATAAATCACTCGTGCAAAGAGAGAGATTATCATTGCCTCCTATCTACCAAGGCCCGTGCAAGCGATATATTTCCTTCATTGCCTCCTATATCTATCAAGGCCCGTGCATTGTGATATATTTCAATAATTTCCTCCTATATCTATCAAGGCGCGTGCATTGTGATATATTTCATTCATTGCCTCCTATATCTATCAAGGCCCGTGCATTGCGATATATTTTTGAAAACAATAACAAAAATGGGAAGCTCCTCTCAGAAACATATTAATTTCTTTTCTCTGTATATGAAATGAAAATATGGATAATATTGCGCTCCTTCTTTAATGGTATGAATCCTTGCCTGTCTACTAATATTTTACGTAGGAGTAATACGTTTTTAGTCTAGAGGGGATAAACATAAGCGAGATTGTTTCGGAAAAAAAATACTGCTTCCAATAATACTCCTTGTTACTGTTGTATAGAGTAATCATGATAAAAGCTTAAAAAATTACGAGAGGACAGACCTTTTTTATCCTCTTGTTATATTCTTAATAAGAATATAAAACATTTATTTTGTATCAAAAAATATTTTTGGTGCTAAGATTGCTTTAAAAAAAATCCAAACGGTTAGGCATTGGTAAAAAAAACAAGTGATATTTTTCAAATCTAAAGAGATAACGCCCACCTAGTTGAAAATTGCCCTTTTTTATCCGCGGGAACCATTCTTAATGAGAATTTCGATGCTAGTAGGTTGTCAATTAAACTACTGGTATATTATTGTTGTTGGAAATTGTATAATTAAGTTAAATTAAGTGGTTGTAAAGAGCCAGCAGGTTTTTGCCGCTTCTTTTTGTGAGTATTTGATTTTTGTATGTAAAATGGAGGAAGATTATGTTGAGAGTAAGGATGAAATACGGAAGCGCAAAGCGCGGGAAAGGATGAGGGCAAAAAGGTCGACGTTTTCATTGGATACTTAAGTTTATATAATCTTCTCGACACGGAGAGGTAAAATTTTGGTTTTCCCAACTTGTATTACATTGAGTTTTTGTGGTCAATTTAAAGTGTAAATTCGGTGAAAAATAAAACTTTTAAAACACCGTTTTGAAATTAACAAGACGACCCAAAGGCTCGTAATAGTAGCCACAGCGTAACCTACTTAACAGGCGTACAAAAAATTCATGTGAATAGCCCCTCGATGCGCTACTTTTAACTGTGCTAAAATAATTACCCGTAATACTTATTTCAATAAATTTATTTATGCTATAAATGTAATAGTGCGACACAAAGAGAAATGAAACATTAACATTGCTAAAATGATTACCCGTAAGACCATTCTAAAAACAACTATAGTAAAATGATTACACACAAGTAACCCTTAATAGAAGAACATAAAGTTTTAGTGAATACCCCCTCGATGATCGAGTTACCATTAGCAGTGCTAAAATGATTACGTACTTAAGGCTCAATTAATACACGTACAGAAAGTTTTAGTGTTCAACATAGACTTATGTCGACGTATAATTTTCGCATCTTATAAATTTCTCAAATGAACTTATGGCCAGAAGCGCTAGAAAGAGAAAGAATTCTTTTAAACCCCCAATAATTGTAATATTTCCGGTGCCTTACGACAATTTTAAAAATAACGTCAGTAAATACTTGCTTTGCTTTCAAAATTTCACTCGATTTCCTCGAATGTTGAAATAGGGAATAGGGGAGCGTGATTGAAAGCGTAAAATCCTTATTGTCGACGGGTGACAGAAAATTTAAAGGGAGTAGGAAACCTTCCATTTAAATTAAGGTAATAAAATAACGCTCTCTCTCTCTCGCTTTAAATATATCGAGCAAACGTAAAACTCAACTCCCATTCACTCTCCCTTCAATGACGAACGAAAAATTTTATACTGCCAAATGCGGTACCGACAACAACAACAACAGGCCAAGACCCACATCGTAGATGTTCATCATACGTTGTGGCTAAAAGTGGAATATTATAGCACTGCGGGTTTCTTAAAAACGGTCTTTCATTTTCATTAATGTTTTAATATTAAAGTCAATCCGAACAGTAAAACATTATTGAAAACTTAATTTTTAAACATTTTTTTAAGATGATATTAATGAAAGAATATATTGTTATCCGTTAAATGAAATTAACAAAGAAATCAGGGGGTTTTGTACCTTTATAAAACAATGCTAAACATGTTAGGTGACACTGAAACGAGTTAGGTGACACTGAAACGAGTTAGGTGACACTGAAACGAGTTAGGCGACACTCTGAAACGTGTTAGGCGACACTGAAACGTGTTAGGCGACACTGAAACGTGTTAGGCGAGACTCTGAAAAGTGTTAGGCGAGACTCTGAAACGTGTTACGCGAGACTTTGAAACGTGTTACGCGAGACTCTGAAACGTGTTACGCGAGACTCTGAAACGTGTTACGCGAGACTCTAAAACGTGTTACGCGAGACTCTGAAACGTGTTAGGCGACACTCTTAAAAGCGTTATACGACACTCTTAAAAGTGTTATGCGACACTCTTGCAGTGCCGTCGCTAGGCCTTTTATGGGGGCTTTAGCGCCCCCAAATTTCAAAGTTAGCCCCCTCAAAATAATCCATACACTAACTTCTAAATCGTCGACTTTAGTTACAGTTAGAGAAATTTCCGCTTCAAAAACGTCGTTAGTGTCAAACTGTTCCAAGTTCTCGCATTTCCCGACCATTTCGGAGCCGAAACTGATGCAGATGACAGCTTAAAAGGTCATGATCTCGATCTGTCCCAACTCCCAAACATTCGCATAACCAATGAGACGCGAGGAAGGAGGAGCAGGCGGTTTAAAGGTTTTTGGCGCTTCCCCTCACAGTCAATCAGATATTTGTGTGGGGTATATGGCTTCTTAAAGATTCCAAGTAGTAAATCTATGTATTCCTGGTAGTGGTGACTAACAGAAAACGAAAACTAAACTTATAGCAGAAAAGTGAAATTCTTTCATCCACAATTGTCTCATAGTCAGTAACTCGGCCCCGTACTCTTTATCAATGAAAGTTTGTATATCTTTAATATACGAATAATAAGATTAACCCCCCCAAATTTCAAACCCTAGCAACGCTATTGCACTCTTGAAAGTGTTATGCGATACTCTTAAAAGTATTGTGTGACCCTAAAAAACGAGACTAGGTTAGGTACTGGCCTCACAGTAGGGCGATTATAGACACCAGCTTGAGAGGCCAACATGTTGGCACATGCTTTTGTGACATGTCTTATCTTGATTTAGAGAGAAATTATTATCTTGATTTAGAGAGAAATTGGAGTAGAAAGTAGATTTTTTTTAAATATTGTAAAGTAGATGAGGTCAAGCGCGTTTCTGGTGCCCGAAAAACTCTTCGTGAAAAGAGATTATTAGACTTAACGAGTAAATCTGTATCTACTGCTGGGATATTAAATCATATTATGGCCTCCAAAACCAATTTAATACCCGATGCTAACACCAGTGCCACTTCCAATTCGTGGACGTAATATTTACTCGTAGAGCGGCGATTTCTGGTTGAGCATACGTTTTAGGCGCCACTTTTTTATATCCAAAATAGCTTCTATTATACGGGACTCATCTACTTTCATATTTTAATCGAGAGGGGGCAGCACTCTCTGCTGCCCAACCCCAAAAAGCATTCTCGGATTTTTAAACAGCTACAAAAGGCTACCAACTATTCTTCTCCGGAATCAAACTTTACTCCTCCAAGATTATTCGCTATACACTAATGAACTCTTTTAAAAACATTTTAGATTAAAATAAACGCTCCAATGACTTGATTAAAATATTGTGACAATGTTTGGCAAAAGTTTGAATAATGGAGATTTCTATCAAGTTTTCATTGCTCTTAACAACCAAAAATAAAACAAATGCTACCCATAACATTTCCAAATCCAATATTTTCAGCCTTGAAGTTACAGAAACAAACTAATGCGAAAATTAATAGAGAATTATTTATTTCATTCACAATACACTGAAATATAAATTAGTTTTTATTTTCAAGAAAAGGGTTATTCTGCGTAGGTAAAATATCAAGCTGCATCATTCGAAAACAACAAGTATTTTAGTGGGTTAGAGATTACTTCATTCAGACTCAATCGGTCATTGTCTTCTGAATAGCGTATCTGTGTCTTCAAAAATTTTGAAACTTTCTTTAGAAAATAATAATTAGCAACTATGTACGATTAATACAGTAATATTATTTGTATGCTATGTTTATTACATAGACGTGAAAGAGAGTCAGATCTGTTTGCGTAATAAATAGAATATCGTGGTCGAGGCTTCGCAAATGGCAACAACTGTGGCAATCGAAATGCCGCTTAAGTAGACAATTATACAAAAACGAGTTTTGCTTCGCAGTCCTTAAAAAACTGCAATTATACACAATCCGCGACACTTTTTCAAACCCACAAAGGGCCAGAAACTAGAAATTATTATACTGTATGTATTGCAATTTGAAATGAAGTTTAATCGATAGGAGAAATTTGGTTTTAATTGCGTAGTTCAAACATTTGTTATGATTAGAAATTTTACAACAAACACGGGTATAAATTCCGCGTTTCGAGATAAAGGGAGCTTAGATTTTCACGTACGTAATTACATAGAATCTGTTCCCGTAAAAACTTATCCATGTCAAATAATTAAGGCAAAGAAATACAAAATGAGCTTTTAGCATTTTAATTTTTCAGGGTGGAAGAGATAAGAAGAACATTTATTTCGAGTAAAATGTCGCTTTACTACTCCTAAAATGAGGTCCCTCATTCTTATTTGAGCTTTTAAAGCAGTGCCGTATTTCTGACATTTATCATACATTCAGAAAAGGTGTTCATATGTGTGTTGTTACATCTTGTATAAGTTTTAAACTTCAGTTTGAACTCGAGTCATAATCGTCCTTGATTTAGCTCTTGCATGGTTCCGAAACGCGGCATTTATACCCGTGTTTGTTGTAAAATTTCTAATCATAACAAATGTTTGAACTACGCAATTAAAAGCAAATTTCTCATATCGATTAAACTTCATTTCAAATTGCAATACATATAATAATTTCTAGTTTCTGGGCCTTTGTGGGTTTGAAAAAGTGTCGCGGATTGTGTATAAATGCAGTTTTTTAAGGACTGCGAAGCAAAACTCGTTTTTGTATAATATCTGTCCCTTTTTGGGGAGAAACGTTATTTGGGAATAAATTAGTTCTGGAATTGTCAAACTCAATCGTCCAATTTTTATGACTAATTATATAGTATTTCACTAAATCGTAACTTACATTTGGAAATTGGAATGGTCGGATAATACATGAGCGGCTAAATGTGCGCCTGTTTTTGTTATTATCAGTTTTATCAATTGAATAAATTTCCCCTTTTCCAAAATTTTACTAAATCGAATATGTTTTACCCTTAATTATTGATACCTTTCCAAATTATGGCTAATTAGCTTGTTTATTGCCACCTTTTCCAAAAAATTATTATTTTTAGTTTCTTTTGACCATAAAAAGAGGCGCACTTTTAGCCATTCGTGATAATACTATGCACTGTATAAAAACTCACTATGCTAAATATTCGTTGAAACCATGTGAAAATTATAAAAATTCTCCAACTATTTCTTTGTGATCATTTAACCTTAGGCTTACAAAGACAAAAAATAGGCCCAAAAAGTTTTAAAAAAATCACGTGAACTTAATTAGAGAATGGTGAAATTAAGCGCGAGATTTGAATTGAAACTTTTATTGAAATGCAGCGCGTGCTGGCGCGTGCTGGCGCGTGAGCTAGCGCGTGGTTTAAAAAAATTTTTTTTTCAAAACCTATAAAAAAACGCCAAGTTAACCTTACACTACGAGAAATGAGATACTGTACCTTTTCAGCCTTTGCTAGTGCTGTAAAGTTAGGCTGTGAAAAAAGTGTACCCCCTTGGTCGCGAAAATTATTCCACCTCATAATGTTAAGCTCCATAGAGTTTAACATTAGGATTTCAGATTGAGTATAAATAGAAAATCCCTGACGGGATTTTCTTAATTAAATAAATTATTGATTCTAAATTTCAAAAGAAGCCAAAAAGTTTTAATTTTATACCTTATTTAACCATAGTTTTGAACCTTATTTTATGATACTGTGTTTTACGAACGATAAATTGGATTTTTTAAATTGCTATCTTTTGTGTTAGTACTAGCCGTATTGGCAACAACAGCAATCAACAATTCAAATGCAACGAACGAAATAATCTTAAAACGAAGTTTGTTACGTGAACGGAAAGCCAAAGTTTAAAAGAGGTTTGATAATAAAAGCTAGTGTAAGCAAGGTAAACATTAATGGCGTTTACTTTGATATAATGTAAAATATGGTCATTATGGCTCATGGTTTTTCGCACGAAAAATACTGTATTTACAAAACAAAATGCTTCGTTTGATTAAGGAAAAAGTTCATTTTACACAATAGACGATATTATAAAGTCCATTTTCTCTTTCAAGAAAAATGGGCCGAGGGAACAGCAAGGGTGGAGGGCATTTTTCCGTCCTTCGTCTATGCCAGCGCACCTGGTGGATGTTTCTTTATGGTATCGCCTATTGGTAACCTTAAAAGTATGCACCGAATATTATATTCGGGCAGGTAACTTTTTCAAATCTTTGGTCTTCTTCGAGAATAACGCTGGTAGCCCATAGCAAGGTCTTTTCATGATTAGAATATTTTTTCGAAAACAAGTTATCTAAATATATCCAATATATATACTTATATACGAAACGACATCGATTATTGGATAATAGAGATAATACGAAGCAGTGGTGATAAAATGGATAAAATTTCACAAATGGCGACAGCAGTGGCGAGTGCAATTCCGTAAAAGTATATGGTAAAAATGGGAGCAAGAAACCCAAGAGACAACGGAGTCGCGTCTTCAATTTGATTGTCGTTCTTCCAAAACAGTTCTCTGTGTCTAAAGACATGATTATTTTGTCCTGGCGTTCTTTGACCAGTCTCCAAAAACATAAGTGTTCTAAATAAAACATTGAAAGAACAATATTTGACTCAAAAAAATATGGAGTAAGGCTTTTGAACTAATTTAAAATTGTCAAATTGTGTGAACTATTCTCCTGATTTAACTATTTTACAGTGATCTCGCAATTAAATTAACAAAAATAAAAAATGGAACCTTCTTTTCCAATAATTGAAAGGACTATTACTATAAGACTTTCCTTTAGTCATTGAAACCCACACAAAACATCTCAGAACTTGTAAGGCATCTATTCTTATAACAACAATACCATTTGCGGTACTTACAAATAGTTGATGTTTTCAAGAATGTCACGAGGCAGTTGTTTGTTTATGAGAAAATAATAGAGTTTTGGTTCGTACGATTCTTTCCCAATGTAAATTTTGCTATTTGATTTGATAATTTCGGGTTGAACAATTAGGGGTAAGTCTGACATAATGTATTCCTTGTCTACAAAGAGTGCAGAGGTCCCGAGAGGAAATAGGAATTTAACTGCTTGCGACATAATAGTAGCCCTCAAAACCAATCCATTTTGCTTCATCCTTTTTTTAAGTTTGGCGCTAAATGACAAGTTTTTCTGTATAAAAGACAATAAAATTTACATACATTTAGTACATGTTTAACAATGTTCAATAAAGAGAGATCTATGTTTAAGAAACGAAAGTGTGGCGAAGTACCGAACCTTAAAGCCCCGTTAGGATTCAACATCCAGAAAAATTAGCGGCTCTAATCCTAGTGCCAGATGATTATACTGAGCAATAACTCTCATGATTCTTGCTTAATATTGCAGCTACGATGTTTGAAAATTAAAGCCCTCAACGCCAATAGGTAAAGAAGAGATGGGAAGGTAAGTCTCATAACAATGCATTTTTAAGTAAACTTTTTTGCTAGTATACCATTCTTTACTACTTCCAGCTGGTAATTGGTTACTGTGGGTCTAAATATGAAGGTACAGACGTTTGCTTTCAAGCGTGGTCATAAGCGGTTGCAAGCACGTACACATCTCTCTGTGGAAGTACCACGACGAATATCATAAGGGAGATTGTTACCTGCATAGAAATATGCATAACAGCATTTTCTGGCATCAATAAAGTAAAGTTTTTTTGCTGACAAATATCATCAATTGTGTTTATGTATTTTTCATTTGATAGGAGAAAATGTGATTTCAAAGCACCCAAAAAGCATTTGGTCAACACAGTGCACCCAAGTAGCCATCCGCACAGCAAGAGCTTCGGTGATTTCAAATTCTCGAAACTATTCTCTAAGAAATCCGATAAATATTGCAAAATATATTGATTGAAGTTGGTCGTTAAGGCCGCAATCCATCCTGAAAATGATTGTATTTAATATAAACTGACTTCATTTGTAACAATCTCTGACGTTTCAATGAAAATTGAAGTTCATGTGTTTCGATTTAGTAATTTTTTTGTAACTTTGTCATTTTTGTAACTTTCCGCTAATGAATTCGATCGCAAAAATGTATTCAAGGATGATATCAGAGAAAGAAGAGTTAGAGCTGTAGCGATGAGACACCACGAGGCCGTATCAAAACCATTGATAGATAAACGGGTGTCGAGTTCATATCTTGGGTTGACGCATGTAGCAATGCGGTTATCACCCATCATGATGGTTGGAGAAACGTGATAACGAAAAACATCTTCAGGTTGTAATGAATAACTTTCTAAAGACATGTCAATAACCTGAAAAAAAAACAAGGTTAAATGCAACTTGAACAATAGCACTTGTATAATGTCCATTTTTAGTTTTAACAGAGAGTCGCTGTACTCCTTTGTTGAGTTTTTGTCCAATAACATTTTACGTAGGTAAATAAATTTTGACTGTATGATTTCCAGTTTTAAAGCAAGTATTTCCATAAAATATAAAACCATATCAAGAAGGAATTTACTATAAGAAGGCCTAAAAAGGCGTCTGATGCGCGCGTGATAGTCGACAAACCCCCCTCATGGGTGGGGGAGGCTGGAAACCAAGGCGGGACTTAATACTTTATCTTACTCTATGTTTTCCACCATCTATTTCTTTATACTTTTCGTTAAGCGTTGGTTTGGTTTTTGGAACTCACGAAATCATAAGTATAGTACACTTGATTCGATTTAGAATCAATTATAGAACAAACGATTTTCACGTAGAGACACGTATTCAAAATCCTTTAAGTTAGGTTCAAAACCTTTAACTAACTTGTTAATGGCAATTGAAAACCATTCCCAAACCGTTTCAGCACCGCTGGCAGTCTCCATTATCTGTTTACTTTGCTCGAGAATTTTTTTCTCTACTCGGAATACGTCAATTGCGTCTGTATGACGTATCCCCACGGGATCCAATAAGAAAGCGCAGAGCAATGACGGACATGAAAGGGGTGGGGCTTATTTGTCCGCTGCCACCGGCGTAAGAGTAGATGCGTAAAATCTAGTGACTTAGGCATTCTTATAGTAAATTAATTCTTGACCATATAAAATTGTTGAGAGGGGTTCAGTGATTTGACGGGATTATAGTAATTTACTATAGAAATAAAACCCCAATTCTTCGATTATTATAAAAATTTTGGTTACTGAACCTTTAGCTCCGTTGCGACGGCAAGAGTGTGATACATAATTTTAAATTGAAAACCGTAGTCCTTCCAAAGTGTTTTCGTGATCTTCAGAAATGGTATAAATTTTAATCTAATGTAAATGGAAGCGCGAATATTGAATTGTTAAAACATTTTTGATTCTATCAATAATAACAAGCATTGTGTTTAAACTGATATTGCTGTATTAGTTTACTCACGTTACGTTTCGAATATTACACAGGATATAAGCCGTGTGAAAAACTCTAAAATAATCGTTATATGTAATAAGGCCATTTACAATGAGTGGTCCCAAATACTGGAGATCCTGTAAAATGTTTGGTGCTGTATTTTTTAAACTTACATGCATTTGAAATATAAAGGTTTTGTTTCATCTGTATCTAAGGAAGAATAAGACAAAACATTCTTACTTACATTTATGGTTCCAAACTTAAATTCTAGTGAATTATTTCCTTCAAGCATCTTGCGTTTATGTAAGAACTGAACTTCAGAGTGAGACAGGCGAAGAAAAGTTTTTGCTAAAATGTATTTTAGACGTAAGCTTATATTTTGTAATTTATTTTGAATATTTTTTCAAGCCTCTGATAAGTTCCGCTGTACACTTGTAAAACATTAACCGAATGTAGAAAGCACTTTCTGATATTTTACGGTTTCAACTCTAACAATCTAACCAATCTTTCCGTTTATTTTACTTTGACGATAACCTTTGTTTACTTCGTGTAATGTAAAATGGCTCTGTAATGGTTCTAACTATTTGACTTTTTAAAATGAGAAAGTGTGTTGTATGAATCCTTATTTACAAAAATATAATGAGGTTCCACTTGATAGGGTTGCTTGGTCCGCTCTGCTTTGTCCAATGAAGCGATGGCTATGACTATCATTATATAGACAAGCTTTTATTTAGTCTCATTTCATCCTTTATCTCCGATTACCATCACTTTTCTTGCCTAAAATACTGTATATTTCAAATTAAAAGCTCTATACGATCTAATAAACGGAATTCTAACAGTTGATTTATGTTTTTTGTTACAATTAGCTAGAAGTTTTATTTACCGTTTTTACCTCTCCGAGTGACGTATGTCACGGAGAGGTTCTAAAATCGACAGGCATGTCTGTGTGGGTGTGTGTGTCTGTGTGTCTGTGTGTCTGTCCGTTGTTACACCCACGTGACCGCGTTCGCAGTTTGCGTATCGGAGCAAACGTGTTCCCAATTTCCGGACCGCATTGACAGGTCACAGAAATTTAGAAAATTGTATTTCTCTCCGTTGGCTACTCTATACTTGAGTTCTCACACCACCATGTTTGGTCTTCGTCCATCCCTCATGGACACCAGTCTGTACATACTGGCTTCTAATCACCACCATCTTCTGGTCTTCGTCCATCCCACATGGACACCAGTCTGTACATACTGGCTTCTAATCACCACCATCTTCTGGTCTTCGTCCATTCCACTTGGACACCAGTCTGTACATACTGGCTTCTAATCACCACCATCTTCTGGTCTTCGTCCATCCCACTTGGACACCAGTCTGTACATACTGGCTCCTAAACACCACCATCCACTGGTCTTCCGTCAACTCCACATAGACACCAATCTGTATCATTGGCTTCTAACACCATCATCCACTGGTCTTCCGTCTATTCCACATAGACACCAATCTGTATCATTGGCTTCTACTCCATTATCATCGTTTGGTTTTAGGATATACGCGGCGATCAGCTAGGGTTACGAGAAACGTCTAGCCTCTCTAAGGTGGGATCGCCACCAAAGGTTTTCGCAATTGCGCTTTTTCCTTACTATTATAATGGAAACGAATCGTATATATACCCCAAAATTTGAAGAAAGTGGGCAAGAGGGGTACCCTTCACTTTAAACGTCAATATTAGCAAAGTTTGAGATGATAATAGGTATAACTTTATTTTAAACGATTTAACTATTATTAATGTTAATTATTGAAGATTAAAATAATTATATTTATTTAAATATTAAAGATAAACCTCTCGTGCAAAGAGAGAGATTATCATCGCCTCCTATATCTGCCAAGGCCCGTGCATGCGATATATTTCATTCATTGCCTCCTATCTATCAAGGCCCGTGCATTGCGATATATTTTTCAAAACAACAACCTAAATGGGAAGCTCCTCTCAGAAACATAATAATTTCTTTTCTCTGTATATGAAATGAAAATATGGATAATATTGCGCTCCTTCTTTAATGGTATCAATCCTTGCCTGTCTATTATTTTTTTACGTAGGAGTAATACGTTTTTAGTCTAGAGGGGATAAACATAAGCGAGATTGTTTCGGAAAAAAAATACTGCTCCACTAATGGGTTTATACTCCTTGTTACTCTTGTTGTCTGTGTGTGTCCGTCCATTGTTACACTAGTGCGTCGCGTTAGCAGTTAGCCTTGTGTTGATGTGTTAAGAAATCATACAGAACCTTAATATTCCCTTTTTCCATAATAAAAAGTGAATATGTGGAAGTATTTTTCGTAATTATAATGCATTTAGTACTTTTGTAGCTTTAAAGCTCTGTTTCATTTTGATATTCCAAAGATTTTTTTTAATATTGTTATTTGAAATGGCTGTTTATATATTGCTTAAGCTATACTACATCTGTATATAGAATAATCCTTGGTTTAGTGATTTCATGAAGAAAACTAAGACCTAGATTCCGGCGCGTATAGCAAGTATTATCCGCAATAGGCTTAGTGAAACAAAGAGTAAATAATTGAGGCCTGAGGTGAAGTTAACTCTTGGCTTTGATTTTCGTGTCTGAAATGAAGAGACATCAACGGTTCAGAGTGAGCCGAAAGTTAAATACACTCTTAAATAATAATAATAAGGTTAGTAAAAGGGCTAATGGTAAACGGGTATTAACTACAGACTTATTATTCTCTTTATGGTGCGCATTGACTATTAGTGCGTCTAGCTACAATTTAGCTTTGTTGTTATTTAATGTTAACATTCATGTTGGCAAACTAAGAATATTGTTGAGGTGAGACGAGACGATAGTGTTTACACTGCAAACCAGTTGTGAATGTAGCTTTCAGAATATAGGCTAAACAGCTGAAGCGTAGACTTCATTTCCTGTTCTTTTCCCCATTGACTGATTTCCATGTGTCCAAGATTTATCCTTATTGTATGTAAAATGTCGTCTGCTTTACTGTACATTCGCTATGTTTGGAATACTGCTTCAATATTTCGTAAATTCTTTCTTCAAAAATGTGAAATAATTCCATATCTAGGTAAATACGTTTGTAGTAGTAGACCTCTTGACACGGAGAGGTAATATTTTGGTTTTCCCAACTTGTTCGGATATAATCTCGCTTATGTTTATCCTCTCTAGACTTCGCTAAAAACGTATTACTCCTACGTAAAATATTAATACACAGCTAAGGATTCATACCATTAAAGATAGGAGCGCAATATTATCCATATTTTCATTTCATATACAGAGAAAAGAAATTATTATGTTTCTGAACGGAGCTTCCCATTTTTGTTGTTGTTTTGAAAAATATATCGCAATGCACGGGCCTTGATAGATATAGGAGGCTATGATAATCTCTCTCTTTACACGAGAGGTTTATCTTTAATATTTAAATAAATATAATTATTTTTAATTATTTTAATCTTCAATAATTAACATTAATAATAGTTAAATCGTTTAAAATAAAGTTATACCTATTATCTTCTCAAACTTTGCTAATATTGACGTTTAAATTGAAGCGTACCCCTCTCGCCCGCTTTCTTCAAATTTTGGGGTATATATACGATTCGTTTCCATTACAATAGTAAGGAAAAAGCGCAATTGCGAAAACCTTTGGTGGCGATCCCACCTTAGGGAGGCTAGACGTTTCTCGTAACCCTAGCTGATCGCCGCGTATATCCTAAAACCAAACGATGATAAAGGAGTAGAAGCCAATGATACAGATTGGTGTCTATGTGGAATAGACGGAAGACCAGTGGATGGTGGTGTTAGAAGCCAGTGTAAGTGCAGGCTGATGTCAATGTGGGATTGACAAAGAACAGAAGATGGTGGTGATTAGAAGCCAGTATGTACAGACTGGTGTCCGTGTGGGATGGACAAAAACCAGAAGATGGTGATGTGAGAACTCAAGTAGAGGAGCCATTTCCTTGACCGTGAAAGCAGTTCGGAAATGGCGAACACGTTTGCTCCGATACGCAATCTGCGAACGCGGTCACGTGGGTGTAACAACAGACAGACAGACAGACAGACACACACACAGACAGACACGGCCGTTACAGAACCTCTCCTGGACTACGTCGCACGGAGAGGTAAAAAGAAAAGAAACATAAAGACCAAAAGACACAAATTCAGAAGTAACCGACCCCAAAAATACAGAAGTATCCGACCCCACAAATAAATAGGACCCTTCCTCATTCCCGACCCTTTAGAGATAAATTAAAGGAAGAAAACTCGCTCTCTCTGAAAAGCCATCATGGTTCAGTGGTAAAGGGCCTTTTTGAATCCCGGCTCCGACCAAGAAAAATTTTAATTAAAATAAAATTTCTAACAGAGCTCAGCTCCACCTATGGGTTGGTTGATATACTATAGAGTTTCTTTTAAGCTAAAATCTAACGATAACGAAAGCGAAAACCCCGGCCACAACTACTACAATTACTACTTCGGCTCGGGTCAAACTAAGAGCCTCATCGGATAAGAGGACACGAAACAAGGTCAATTCTGGTTTAAATCTTATATCATAAACCCAATCGTTTCAACACTTATAGAAAGACAAAGTATTAAAATCCATATTATGTAATGAAGTTAGAAGTTGCGTTTGCACTATATATAAATGTAGTAAAGCTGAATTAAAAAGTAAACACCAAATTTTAAATGTTTATATCAAAATATGTTCTTGGAATATTGAGATGAAACAGAGCTTTATAGCTACACAACTAATAAAAGAATCGTAATGCCGAAAAAGTTTTTAAATATTTCCATTTAATATTCTGCAAAAAGAAAATGTTATCGTTTTGTAAGATATCTTTTCATCCTACTCGCTTTATATTAACTTTGAGATGCGTGTAGTGTTTCGGTTCAGATGCAATCTTCATTACTCGTTCTATATAAACTCTCACTTGTGTCATTACATAGAAAGAAGTTTATCTTAAATAATTAAATAAATATAATTGATATTAATTATTTTAATAGTCAGTATTTTACGTTAATTATAGTTAAGTCGGTTTAAGAAACTTAATTCCTAAAACAAGTCGAAATGCGTTCAGTGCGCAAACCACATGGACTGGTTTTGTAAGTTTATTCGCACTGAACGTCTGGCAGCCCGGCTGTATGAAAGCCCTAGTTTGAGATTTTATCCCAGGTTAAGTGGGGGATGAAAGTCTTCGGAATAGTAGTACCATGGAAGAAAAGCATTCAATGTTGCCTCAGCCTTGGGCTTGTGAAAACCTTTTATAGAATGAAGATTCTACAATCCCTGCCTGTCATATGTAAGAACGTCGTCTGCTACCATAAATTTAAATTGGAAACGTCACTCGGAGAGGTAAAAAATTTGTTATCAATGTAAAGAACAAATTCAAATGATTCAATGTAAATTACATTTATTTTCTGAAATAAAATTCAGTGAGCACTTTTTCAACACCTTAAAAATGTAACTAACTTTTGACTATTTTATCAACATGAAGGCATCGTGAATCTTAATTTCAGATATTTACTTGCATTTACACTTTTAGAAGCAGACTTTAAGAACACAACAATTATTAAATTCTCCGATTTCTTGGAGCTCTTGTAACGTTTCTGAGAACTAGTTGTACAATCTGAAACTAGTGTTATAGACTCTTATCAAAAATCGGGGTAAAATAGAGTCTGGTCTATGGCCGCGCCACAAAAGACCACACGCGGTTTTGAAATCCATCTTCCTTTTCTGTCCGTACTAAGCATTTGACAGCGCCTCACTAGGCGTTGCTTTAAGAGAATCTATGACGTTTGATATTCCCCACTTCGTGACAAGGTCTCAGTAACCAGTTACAAACTTATGGAACGTATCTTATGAACTTATGAAAATACTAAAGTAAAGTTCACCCTAGGACATTTTCGTTACCTTTCGGGTCGACATCTCAAAAATCAAAATATGGTGGTATTTTCAACCGCGAAAACTACATCTGTTCGTCCCGAGGCGAGGGACAATCCACTTTACTGGGTGTCTTAGAATTTCGCAAAGGTATGGGGAGGTGGTTTTGTTTTTGCAATTTCTATATAACTACTATTAACATCTTATCGACCCTCTCACGAGTGAAGTCAGATAAACGGGTTTTCTGACAAATCGTGCTTGGCAAAGGATGTATTTTATACCAAAAATGAAATGTCATTTCCATGTTAATTGTCATCAACAAGGTGCTAGTTCTATGTTATTAGAAACACAGTTAAAAGTAGAATTTATATTTTGCTCCATGAGTAAGTGCAATTACCCCAGAGATATGGATTGCAAAAGCTGATGCAGCCGCTGAAAAACAACGTAAAATACATATTAGAAAGTTGTTATCTCAATATTCTTTGTATTTTATCTTTAACATGAATAACTTGTTCACGAGATTTTCCAAAGCCATTTATATTTTTGCAATTATTCCTACCACGAAAAATACGCGTCATAGTTAATGACATCTTGAAATTAAACTATATCGACCGTTTTAACACAAGGTAAACTGCTTTAACGTAAAGGACAAGAGAACGTGTTCGATATTTCCTCCATCTTACCGACAACGAACGCAAGCTCATAGTTCAGCTCTACGAAAACTTCGAAAAACTTTCTCCGTCATTAAGGTAACCACCTAACCTATGAGCCTGCTTCAGATTAGATCCCGATGTTAGCTCTGTAACATTAACAATTGGAAGTTTGTCCATGCATTAGTTTCATCTCGGTCCTTTCCAAACCCAATTCAAAAAACAAGCTTCGGGTCTCGTTTCGGGTAAAATCGGGTAATTCTAAGACTTATTTGAAACTATTTTATAAATCTTCAACATCAACTGAAAAACAACTAAATATAAATTGAGAGGGATATGCCTCATAGGTATATTCGGTGCCTTTTACTACCATTGAAATAAACATTACGAACGCCCATCGGAAACTAATAACGTCGTTTATTTCTTAATTTATGCCGATTGCTGTAAGCGGTGTACTCTAAAATTAATTAAGAGGAATTCAGGGTGAATTGTTAACGAACCAGAAACGGTGTAAAACCATCGCAGATTTGAATTTACATAAAACAATAAAAATAGAACTTTCTTATCTTAAAGAAATTTAATTCTTTCTTTCTTAGCGCAATATGGAAGATGTCGTCTATAATATTACCACAATTCGAATGCCCTCATATTTGGTTGTAAGTATAATTTACGAAGATTTAAAACAAAATATTTCTCTTTGCATGCCCCTCGAGGGGGCCGTCATTACGCATCAGAGCGTGCGATATTTGAAATAACTATCGATTTTGATGATTTCAATGATTTGAGTGATTTTCACGATCTTAAGATGATTTTGATACGATTTATTTGATTTGAAGTATTTGTAAGTGATTTGAATGATTTGTAGGATTTGAATGACTGGTGACTTAACGAGGATTTGAGTGATTTGTCGGGGATTTGAATGATTTATCGAGGATTTGAATGATTTGTCGGGGATTTGAATGATTTATCGAGGATTTGAATGATTTGTCGGGTATTTGAATGATTTGGCGTAATTTGAACTATTTGGTAGTGATTTGAATGATTTGCTAGCGATTCGAGTGATTGGCATTGATTTGATAGTGATTTTAATGATTTCATTGGTTTGATGATTTCTTGATTTGACTCCTTTGTATAGTGATTTGACTGATTTCACTTATTTTTATAGTTATTTGAATGATTTACTAGCGATTTCACTGATTTGATTGATTTCATAGCGATTTTAGTGATTTGCTAGATTTGGGGAGTGATTTATTTGATTTGAATGACTTGAAAACCTAGGTGTACGAGATTTGAAGGAGCGACGGCCCCCTCGATGCCTCTACGGTTCGCTTCAACAAAATTATAATACTTCTTTTTTAATTAAAAATATTTTTATTAATACCTAAATTTTCTTTGCAACGCATTTTAATTTCTCGTGAGAGAAGAGTAAGACGAAACTCTCATGATAGTTGTTAACTATTCGGCCATGGTTTGCGTTCTTCAGCTTTGCAATTTTTTAGTTAAATTATAAATTGTAAATGATTATCATGCACGATGAAAGCGTACCTCGCCCGCGAGCGTTACGCAGCGAGTAATCGAATAGATACTTTTCACACATGGAGGATTCATACCATTTACACAAGGAGGCCAGGCTACCTGGAGGACAAAAGCAGACGGGTTTTTGTCCTCCAGGTAGCCCGGCCTCCTGGTGTAAATGGTATGAATTCTCCGTGACTGAAAACTATCTATAGAACACTTTGTGTGTGCCAGTCAGCAGGGCCCCAAAGGTCCTATAAATCCTATAAAATCCTATATTTTTTAAACTGTCCTATAAAATCCTATAATTTTGGCTAAAATCGCCAAAAATCCTATAAAATGCTAAAATTTTGAAATTTGGGCGTATTTTAAGCAACTAAACGGTTAAATCAGGACTCGGCTCTAAAAAATATCATAAAATGGGGGTGGTTTCCCTAATATTATATCTTAACTAGTTAAAAATGGCTCGGTATATTATGGTTCTGATAACTGAACATTAGGTGTGCACCACCATGGTGAGCTTTGCGTGTGGACAGCTAATAGGGAGTCTATTGGTTGTCATTTGCGAGATCAAAAAAGGCGGGAGATATTTTTTTTCGCAGAAGTGGTTCTTTAAAAAAATAAAAATTAATATTTACTGTCCTATATAATACTATAATTCTGGAAACCCCGTTTGTTGTAGCCCTAAGTTTTTAGTATGGTTCGATGGGGGGCAAATAGGACTATAACATACTCAAAATGCATCCCCGTATCTCTAGTAGACCCAGAGTTATGAGCCTCGAAAGTTGGAGGGTATGTTTTTGAACATTTTCCTTAATTGCTCGGCCCCTGTTTGCAGTACTGGTTCTTAAAAAAAATTAATATTTTAGTGTCCTATATAATCCTATAATTCTGGAAAACCGTCCCATAAAATGCTAATTTTCATGATAAAATTCTTATAATTCCTATAAATATTTTCGAAATTCGGCTGGGACCCTGCCAGTGGTTAACTGTCAAATGTTGCGAATGCATTTTCAAATTTGAATATGCCGTCAATAATATAAATTTTAGTTCATCTTTTGCTCCCAATAAAAAGTGCAGTGTCATTTCCATACCGATAATTCTAACAGTTTGAAAAAATCTTAAGCATTGATCACTACATAATTTATGTTTTTATTTCCTAGGACGATGCATTCACCAGAACAAATAATTATATTTTCGAAAACCACAAGCGTCTCAAATGTAGAATTCTAGATGACTCAGGCGATGAAGTAAATAAATTTTTTTTAACGATCTGGTAGAGCCAGCGATCCTAAGAGTAATTCTTAAGAAACCTGGCTTTGAAATGCTTTATATAATTGTTGCACCAGGAGTGCAAAAAATTATGAAACTCATTGCGAACCGGACATGTCGAAAATTTAGTTTTATGCTACTATAAACCTGGTGCTTTCTAGCTCCTCCTTTAACAAATGGGGAGAAAACTTAGTAACTCTACAAAGAATGTTTGTTCCCAGGTTTTCACTGGGTGCTAGAGTCTGAGATAGAATCTGTGACCACTTTTCTGCATGGCGAAAGTGTTAACCACACGCCTCTAGTGAAGCGAGACCAGAGCCGGAAATAAGCGCAGGACACTGGACATTGTCCAATAAAATTTTAAAATGTCCCAAAAATATTTTTTTAAATCTGCACGGTTGACCAGTAAATTTTTCCGGAGTTTTGATAGCTAGACTATGAAGACGTGACAAAATTTTTTCGCAATCCAGAAGAAATTTTTCTTATTTCCGGCCCTTAGCGAGTCGGAGAACACTCAAACCCCGCATAGAAATTAACATGGAATATTTGGGGGAAAATGATACCTATAGATCCTTATGGTATTGCGGTTCCCAAACTTTTTGAAGATGCAACACATAATTGGCTCGACCTTGGATTTTTTTTCTATTTCAAAGAATATCATTGAATGTGCATTATACATAAGCAAGTTAAATAGTTTTATAAAAAAGGGTATCTTAAAGGTACATTGCAGGTATTAAACGATTTCAAAAAAGATATTGTGGAAAAATTAGGTCTGTAATGAAACCTTTTAGAGTTTCAGCGCTTCTGGTGGTATCGATGAGTACCTACCCTAGAAGTAGAAAAAGATTTAACAGATACCTTCATTAGGATCCTTTTCACTTCGGTCTGCCGATTATTAATAAAGCTATTAATGTAAAACACATGATGTAATGATTCTAACATGAGTTCTCTAACACTGTTTACTTCACCAGTAGCACAAGTAATGAGAGCATAGAAATAATCTCTTTTAGAATATATTATAATATAAACATAAAGAATAGGTTTGAATTGGTTTTCCGACTCAATAGGGTATCGATTTTCTACCTTAGATTTAAATTTCCCGCGAAGTAAATACTGGAGAGGTCAAAGATCAAACTGAGACAAATTTCAATCTCGGGTTTTCTAGTTTGTGGGTTTTCTTAAGTATTTAAACACATGAAATTAATATTAATTATTTTCTTCGACAGTTATGTACATTAGCATACGTTACATCATTTTGTGGCAATACACTTACAATACATAGTATACATTATTAAAATAAGGGTTTGAATCCGAGCGTACGCATTCTGTCGCCATTCCCTAAATATCCTTGTATATGTGACCCTCAATTGCAACGTGTTATAAGTGTCATGTGTGGCTGAACTTTATGATTAGACTCTTTCGGTGTAAAAACGGGATAGGCAACCCGCGGTACCAGGGGTTACTATCTTAAGTTTTGTGTTTGTGTCGCACTATTACAATTGAAACAGAAGTAAATTTATTGAAGTTACGATTACTGGTAATAAATTTAACATAGTTAAAGGTAGACATCGAGGGGCTATTTTCTGTACACCTATTAAGTACGGTAGGATTTGGCTACTATTATGAGCCCAGCCCTTGGACTATCTTGTTTGCGTTTCACATGATATCTAATTCGGTAGCACAAAATCCCTTTCATGGCTTTAAAAGTAAACTTTCGAACCATTTTGAGTGTTAACCGGTGATAAGGAGTACCTTTCCAAATATGAAAGTATAAATGAGACCTTTGTTCGGGTTTAAATGATACCCATTTCGGTACCACAAAATACCCTGTAATGATCAAAAACACCTAGCCCCAGTAACACGAGTGTTCCGCGTTCGAGTCGGTTCGAGGTAGATTCGTCGGTTTATGGTCTAGTCAGTAGTTAGGACTAAAATCCGACTCTTATCCAACTTCAGTTGCCAACTCCGCTTTGCAGTCGGCCGTGAGAACAATAAAATAGAGTTGGCTAATAGTTGTATTTTAAGTCGGTTAATGTAATGAAGGATTAGGTCGGCTGCTCGACTCCTTACCAACTAACACGCGTTTCTTTCAAATAAAAGTAAACAATATGGCTCTAGAGGTCGATATATCCGACTGCCTACCGATCACACTGAATATTTCAGATTTAGTTGTAATGAAGCTTCTTCCGCGTTTCAGTCGGTTCGAGGTAGATTCGTCGGTTTATGGTCTAGTCGGCACTTACAACTGAAGTCCAACTCTTATCCAACTTCAGTTACTAGCTCCGCTTTGAAGTCGGCCGTGAGAACAAACAAATAGAGTTGGCTGATAGTTACATTTTAAGTCGGTTGGTGTAAGGAAGGATTAGGTCGGCTGCTCAACTCCTTACCAACTAACATGGGTTTTTATCAAATTAACATCAAGGGTCGAGAGGTCGGCATATCCGACTACCTACCGATCAATACTAAACATTTCAAATTTCGTTATAATGAAGCTTCCGCGTTTGAGTCGGTTCGAGGAAGATTCGTCGGTTTATGGTCTAGTCGGCACTTACAACGGAAATCCGACTCTTATCCAACTTCAGTTGCTAACTCCGCTTTGCAGTCGGCCTTGAGAACAATAGAATAGAGTAGTCTGATAGTTACATTTTAAGTCGGTTAATGTAATGAAGGATTATGTAGGCTGCTCGACTCCTTACCAACTAAAATGCGTTTTTATCAATGTGCACTAGTGTGTCAACGGTTTAAGATTATCTTAAACATTAAAATAAATATAATTAATATTATATATTTTCTTCGATAATTATTAACCTTATTGCGCGTTACATCGTTTAAAAAATAACTATTGAACATTCTTGAGAGACTTGACTAATATTGACGTTTGAAATGAAGCATACGCCCATTGTTGTCTTACTCAAATCGGTACATAAGGTTTCGAATCTTAGTAATGGATAAGAACAGCTCAATTGCGTGAACCCTTGGTGGAAACTGCACCATTGGGAGGCTAGAAGTTTCTTGTAACCCTAGCCGATCGCTAACCTTAACGATGACGAAGGAGTAGAAGCCAGTAAATACACACTGGTGTCCATGTGGGATGGACAGAATACCAGATGAAAGTGGTGTTTAGAAGCCGACCATAAATAAGCTTTAAATCCGACCATAAACAAGCCAAAAGCCGACCATAAACAATCCATAAAGCCGACCATAAACAATCCATAAAGCCGACCATAAAAGAGCCATAAAGCCGACCATAAACAAGTCGTAAAGCCTACCATAATCAAGTCGTAAAGCCGACCACAAACAAGCCATAAAGCCGACCACAAACAAGCCATAAAGCCGACCACAAACAAGCCATAAAGCCGACCACAAACAAGCCATAAAGCCGACCAAAAACAAGCCATAAAGCCGACCAAAAACAAGCCATAAAGCCGACCACAAACAAGCCATAAAGCCGACCACAAACAATCCATAAAGCCGACCACAAACAAGCCCTAAATCCGACAAATAACAGTCGATAAAGCCGACCGCAATTAGATTAATAATCCGACCATAACCAGATAACAAAGCCGACTTCTTGTTTGGTAAGGTAAGAGCTGGACACGCTTACTTTTTAGAGTCGGTTAAAGTGCTGGCAAAATTTGTATGACCTGAAGTCGGGCCGACGCTTAAACGGATAGGACATTTCGACGGTCGAAATGAAAGTTTACCGACGCTTTTACGTCAGTGTTGGTTGGACCTCGAACCGACTGCGTCGGTCCAACGTCGATTTTGTTACTGGGGGCTTCTTTAAAGTGTTAGAGTCACCAAAAATCGCTAATTTTAAAAGTAAAAGGTTTTATTCCCATCTGATAGATCAAATCTTTCTGATTCAGAATATCTATTTATACAGTGTGGAAAAGATCAGAGTGCCCAAATTTTTCGGACATTTTATAAAAAATACTCGAAATCAATGAGGAAATTAATTGTAGTACATTTTACAGACTCATGGAAATTTAATTAAAGAATTCTCTGTCATACACTATACAAATCGTTCATGTAGTTTCAAATTATCACAAAAATGAGAATTTGTAAGAAATCAATACAATAATTTTAATGAAAAATTAGTTTTTGTAAGATATCATAAATTTTGCAAGATTAATCCTGCAACAAACCGGAAATTAATGTCCTTTAGCTCAAATTTTCGATGTGTCTACCATACTGATGTAGACATTCTTCAAGTCTACTGGCCATTGATTCGCGGGCGTGGCGAAGCATTCCTGGGGTGATGTTGGCAATGGCGATTCTTTATCTGGCTTTAAGGTCGTCGGGTGAATCTGGTTCAGTTGCGTATACCTTTCCCTTGACATAGCCCCAGAGGAAGAAATCTAACGGAGTTAGGTCAGGAGACCTTGGAGGCCAGAGCGTTGGTCCACTCCTACCAATCCATCGGTTAGGGAACTCGTTATTCAGCCACTCTCTTACGGGTACGACGAAGTGCGGTCGCGCCATCCTGTTGGAACCACATATCCGTCACTACTGCCAATGGTAAATCATTAATGGCATCAGTAAATTCTTGACGCAAAAACTCCAAGTAACGTTGCCCGGTGATGTTCTCGTCAAAAAAGGATGGCTTAATGATTCTGTCGCCAATGATGCCATCGCACACATTGGTTTTAAAACGCACCTGATGGTAATGTTCCCGAAGCTAGTGAGGATTTTGCTGTGACCATTAGTGAAGGTTATGTCGGTTGACTGTTCCATCTCGATGGAATGTAACTTCGATAGAGAACATAAACTTGCTAAGGAAACCTGGCATTTCTTCATCGAGGAACCGCATTTGCATACAAAAGTCCTGACGCCTAAGATAGTCATCCCCTGTTAACGCTTGGTGTAGGTGATTTCGAAAAGGATGGAATCGGTTAAAGAATTCTCTGGCATCCACTAAACAAATCGTTCATGCAGTTTCAAATAATCACAAAAATGCGAAATTTTAATAAATCAATACAATAATGTTAAGGAAAAATTTCCTTTTTATCATAAATGTTGCAAGATTAATCCTGCAAAAAACAGGAAATTAATGTCCTTCTAACGACAACAAAAAAACACCTACTGCCATGAAAGGCAGAACTATTGCGGCTGTTAACAAGGGACAATGTGTATTAAGGGTTATTTTTAGGTTTGTGACCTCTAGGCCGTAAATACGTGGTTATCTCACGGTAGTTTACTTCGGAAGTGTGCCCCACCTACGAATTAAATTAGTTTGGTACTTGGTTATGATGGCGCGATTTACTAATCGCGATAAGTTGGATATGATTTACGCTATGGGTGAATGCTGAGGAAATTCTCGCCTGACAGTTATTTTGTACACCAAACGCTTTCCGAAGCGAAGGCCACCTGCTCGAAGGGCTTTTGGTAAGCTAGAAGCTAACATACTAGCAGAAGGCTACAGCTTTACGGTTCAAAAAACGTCAACGTAGGGTTGACCGGATAGTTGGAAACGAAGCTCGAGAGATGGACATTGTGGCAAGGTTCAAAGCCGACCCTCACACCAGCAGTAGAGCATTACGAGACGAGTGTGGCATTAGCCATCGTACATTTCTGTCGATTTTGCATCGGAACCGATTCCATCCTTATCGAATTCTCCTACACCAAGCGTTAACAGGGGATGACTATCTTAGGCGTCAGGACTTTTGTATGCCAATGCGGTTCCTCGATGAAGAAATGCCAGGTTTCCTTAGCAAGGTTATGTTCTCTGACGAAGCTACATTCCATCAAGATGGAACAGTCAACAGACATAGCTTTCACTATTGGTCGCAGAAAAATCCTCACAGGCTTCGGGAGCATTATTATCAGGTGCGTTTGAAAACCAATGTGTGGGTTGGCATCATTGGCGACAGAATCATTGGGCCATTCTTTTTTGACGAGAACATCACCGGGCAACGTTACTTGGAGTTTTTGCGTCAAGAATTTACTGATGCCATTAATGATTTACCATTGGCAGTAGTGACGGATATGTGGTTCCAACAGGATGGCGCCACCGCACTTCGCCGTAGTCGTAAGAGAGTGGCTGAATAACGAAATCCCTAACCGATGGATTGGTAGGGGTGGACCAACGCTCTGGCCTCCAAGGTCTCCTGACCTAACTCCGTTAGATTTCTTCCTCTGGGGCTATGTCAAGGGAAAGGTATACGCAACTGAACCAGATTCACCCGACGACCTTAAAGCCATAATAAGAATCGCCATTGCCGACATCACCCCAGGAATGCTTCGCCACGCCCGCGAATCAATGGCCAGTAGACTTGAAGAATGTCTACATCAGGATGGTAGACACATCGAACATTTGCGCTAAAGGACATTAATTTCCTATTTGTTGCAGGATTAATCTTGCAAAATTTATGATATCTTACAAAAACTAATTTTTCATTAACATTATTGTATTGATTTCTTACAAATTCTCATTTTTGTGATAATTTGAAACTACATGAACGATTTGTTTAGGGGATGCCAGAGAATTCTTTGATTAAATCCATGAGTCTGGAAAATGTACTACAATTAATTTCCTCATTGATCTCGAGTTTTTTTTTATAAAATGTCCGAAAAATTTGGGCACTCTGATCTTTTCCACCCAGTATAATGCATTATAATTTTCCAAATATTATTAAAACCCCGGCTTTCGGAACCTACTCGCAGAATTTTTTCAAACTATTTTGACAGTTGAATACTCCATATACCCCTGGTGACGTCACGATTCGAGCGCGCGTGAGCACGCGGCACGCGCGACTCCGCAAGTCCTATTTTTTTATTTATAGGTGGTGCTTTCAAAGTGATCGAATTTGACGGGCGCGCGATGTTTAAAAACTAGGCTTAGCTCTCGTAATGAAATCTGTCTCGCGCTGGTCAACCTCTTATGACGTCACCAGGGGTATATTTATAATTCCGTTTAAATGAGGTATGTGAAATATCAATTTTCTTTTTCATATTACAAAATGAATAAATTTCTAAAAGACTTTTTACCTTGGATCTACTGTTATTATAACCCAATTGATGTTTTAAAACGAAAATTAGCCACTTTTCAAAAAACGTGGCACTAACACTTTAAGAGGTAGATTAGATTACCTTTACATAAAGGTATTTTGTAGTACCTTTAAAAGTACATCGGGAGATGCATAGAAAAAGGCTTTAGTAGTTATTAACAAGAAGGCCAAAGGGCTGGGCCTTAATAGTAGCCACATCGGTATCTATTTAATTAGCGCTTAAATAAGAAGAAAATAAATATAAAAACCTGTTTGAAATATCTGGACCGCGTTCGCAGTTCACATAAATCAATCCTGGCTTTTACCCCATTATCATCATTAGGGTTTAAGATGTACACGGCGATCGGCTAGGGTTATGAGAAAAGATTAGCCTCCCAATGGCAGGGTTTCCACTAAGGGTTCACGCAATTGCACTATTTCTTATCTCTTATAGGGAAACACACCACTTAAATATGATAACACATGTCGTTAAACAGCGTTAGGTAACCAATGTTTTAAAGTATGGAAGAAACGTTAATTCTGAAACCAAATTTCCCACACAAACCTGTTTTTTGGGTTTAACAATATTTTAACAGTTTCAGATGCCTATGCTGATATTGCACCCAACACCTTATCGCAAGACACGGTTCAATAATGGTCTATTTGTTGAAAGAATACCAACAGAACCATTCATGCATTATTGCTATAGATTTATCTCGGAAAAAAACACCACGTATATCAAGAATTCAGCTGGAGCCTTCAACGACATAAGCACCTTTTCTCAAGGAGTAAGAAACATTTTTGGAAACTCTTGGAGGATTTAAATTTTAGCGGAAGGAATTTTGAAGAGAAAGAGGACGTAAATTCTCCGTAATGTTGTGTTCCTTGGGTGAATTTCGGATAAAATTTCATGGCATTTACAAGACTAGACAGTGTTACAAGTAGTGTTTAATATGAATGTAGGACATAATACCCCTGGACATAAAATCCAAGGTTGTGATCTCTAAGAGCATAAAAAGGCAATCCTCTTTCAAATGGTCCAAAATCCCCTGGACAACATCCCCCAAATGGATGTCTAAGACATACTAACCATGGCTAGGGACATATTCTCTCCAAAATGTATTTACAACATTTGATAAAAATATATTAGCCCTGGGTGATCTCGTACTTTTTCTATTATGATGGATTATGACTTTTAGTCTGTTTTCTAAGGGTTATTTAGTCTGTATACCGTTAAGGAAATATGTCAATAAACTTGGTCATACATAAAAGTTCTCCTAAAACATTACCATGGTTGAAATTTTCTTTTCCGCTATGATTTGAAATTATATTCTCTTTCTGTGTTATCATTTCTCAGATTTGGATCGGGTTGGTTTTCTCGTTTGCTCTTTTAACCCTGGTTGAAATAATTCAACGCCGAATGAATGGAATTCGAAACTCAATCGTACCTTTTGCTTTCGAGAAAGTTTTTCTATACTTCGGAGCCATATTGGGAAAAGGTAAACATCTATTCAGATGATGATTATGTAGAAATGCTCGAGGGATAGGGTTATGAAGAATGGACGGTGAATTATAGCAGTGAACACGGATGAGAAGGAGACCCACCCCCTTTCAAAACCTGAACCAACATGACGTCTGGCGCCTGGGCTGTGCGTCGAGGTAGGTGCGCGTGAGACAGATATTGGGCTGTGCCGTTCTAGTTACTTTCCCTCTTTGACTCTCCCTCTTATACGTGCTCACTGATTATACAGGGTGTTTCTGAAAAGTCCATCACAAATTAAGGGGCGTGTTTATGGGACCAAACTGAGCGGAAAGTACCAAAGAACATGGGGTGTACAACATTTTGTTACGGAGATATGGCCTTCCAAACATTCGCCCCTAAAACAAGGAAATATCCAAAAATGAGGAGTAACACTTAAGACCGACTAACCAGCTTGTTTAAAATTACTAGACAATTTCAATAGCCTTTAATCGAACAATTGATTTCTACCTTTACTAATCAGAAGCGTATAAATGAGTAGAAGTATGCCTACGGTGGTAATGTAAAATTAATCCCAAGTGACATGATGTTTCAAGATCTTCCCAGCACCAAGTAAAATGGTTCTGATTGAAGGGACTTTTATTAGCACAGCGTAAACAACGTTATTTTCAGGAATTAGTCCAAATGTCCACGGGCGGCATTACAAAAACGAGGCAGTCTTTCGAATGATACTTGGACATGTTGGAAGATCCCTGGCTTGTTCCTGTTATCTCAAACCGTAAAAAGCTACGCAAATCTTCATCATCACGGACAACACTCTTGTACGTTAGGTATGACCTTGAGAAAACCTAAAAGGACATCTCGAATGTATTTGAAAAACCCATCTCCAATTAAGGGGCGTGTTGTTTGTTTCCAACAGAGTAAACTCGCCCAGAGAACAATTACAATGCAGAGCCACGTTTCGGCGTTAATGGCCCACAAAGGTGGTCCCAAAAACAAGAACAAACTTTAATTTGTTTCGTTCAGTAAGTGTTTCATGTGTCATAGATAAAACGCCATGATTAATGCACGAAGAAAATGAATTTATTGACAAGTTTTAACATTTAATTGCAACTAGTTACAAAAATTGTTCAAAGTGTTCACCACCCGCGTTAAGGCACACATTAGCACGTCTTACAAATGATTCCCTTACACGTTGAAAAATGCCTGGAGTTTCGCGAATTGTTTGACAGCCGTGAATTATTCGTCGACGTAGCTCTTCAACATCGGGCACTTCAGTCTGATAAACTAAGTCTTTCAGGTGGCCCCAAAGAAAGAAATCACAAGGGTTCAGATCGGGTGATCGAGCAGGCCACTCCACAGGTCCACCTCGACCTAACCACCGCAAAGGGAAGGTCGCGTTAAGATAATTTCGGACCGCGATGCTGAAATGTGGTGGTGCACCATCGTGCATGAACCACATTCTGTTTACCAAACCTAAGGGTACGTCTTCGAGTAGTTCCGGTAAATCGTCCCGTAAGAACTGCAAGTAAGCCACACCGTTTAACCTGGGCTCTAGGAAATATGGCCCAATTAAATTGTCACCCACAATACCACACCACACGTTTAAACTGAATTGTACTTGGTGACTTCTAACGCAAGTTGCGTGGGGGTTTAGCTGGGACCATTGATGTTTATTATGTAAGTTAATAATACCATCCCGTGAAAAGTTAGCTTCGTCAGTAACCAAAAAATCCCGTGGGAAATTGATATCGTTTACTTTAGCCAGAAACCACTGACAAAACGCCGTGCGTCGTGGGTAGTCCGCTGGATTCAAACCTTGAACTTTTTGAACATGGAAAGGATGAAACCGGTGGCTTCTGAGGATTTTCCACACGAGCGTGTGGTTTACGCCTAATCGGCGACCAACTTGGCCGGTACTTGATTCAGGCTCGTCCTCGAAAATGGTGAGAACTTCGTCTTCTACGGCCTCTGGGATGGCTCTCGCTCTAGGTTGAGGTCCAGCCGGTTGGATTCGTCCATCTTGCCTCAAACGTCTGTCCACAGCCTCGAACGTCAGTCGATTTGGTAGTCACCTCTGCGGAAATCTTTCCTGATACAAGCGTACAGCTGCAGCGGCATTCCCCTCGGCTAGTCCATACATTAGGTGCATATCCGCATATTCGGCATTTGTGAAGAAAGGCATTGTAACAGACTTCGTTGAATTATGAGTTTAATAAAACAAACACATGTACGTGAAACCTCTTTTATTCCTTTCTTAAAAAACATAGTGCTCTGTTTTAGTGCTCTGTTTTTTAAGAATAGGCGAAGTTCTCACTATTTTCGAGGACGATCCAAAAACAAGCAGCCGCCAATTGGTTTGCTGATTAAGAAAAAACCACACGCAACTTGCGTTAGAATTCACAAAGTACAATTCAGCTTAAACGTGTGGTGTAGTATTGTGGGTGACAATTTAATTGGGCCATATTTCCTAGAGCCCAGGTTAAAGGGTGTGGCTTACTTGTAGTTCTTACGGGACGATTTACCAGAACTACTCGAAGACGTACCCTTAGGTTTAATAAACAGAATGTGGTTCATGCACGATGGTGCACCACCACATTTCAGCATCGCGGTCCGAAAACTTGTCAATAACATTTTCTTTGTGCATTAATCATGGCGTTTTATCTATGACACATGAAATACTTACTGAACGAAACAAATTAAAGTTTGTTCTTTTGTTTGGGACCACCTTTGTGGGCCATTAACGCCGAAACGTGGCTCTGCATTGTAATTGTTCTCTGGGCGAGTTTACTCTGTTGGAAACAAACAACACGCCCCTTAATTGGAGATGGGTTTTTCAAATACATTCGAGATGTCCTTTTAGGTTTTCTCAAGGTCATACCTAACGTACAAGAGTGTTGTCCGTGATGATGAAGATTTGCGTAGCTTTTTACGGTTTGAGATAACAGGAACAAGCCAGGGATCTTCCAACATGTCCAAGTATCATTCGAAAGACTGCCTCGTTTTTGTAATGCCGCCCGTGGACATTTGGACTAATTCCTGAAAATAACGTTGTTTACGCTGTGCTAATAAAAGTCCCTTCAATCAGAACCATTTTACTTGGTGCTGGGAAGATCTTGAAACATCATGTCACTTGGGATTAATTTTACATTACCACCGTAGGCATACTTCTACTCATTTATACGCTTCTGATTAGTAAAGGTAGAAATCAATTGTTCGATTAAAGGCTATTGAAATTTTCTAGTAATTTTAAACAAGCTGGTTAGTCGGTCTTAAGTGTTACTCCTCATTTTTGGATATTTCCTTGTTTTAGGGGCGAATGTTTGGAAGGCCATATCTCCGTAACAAAATGTTGTACACCCCATGTTCTTTGGTACTTTCCGCTCAGTTTGGTCCCATAAACACGCCCCTTAATTTGTGATGGACTTTTCAGAAACACCCTGTATAGGACAAGCAAAACCGTGAGTTCTCCCGAACGGTGTTCTTTTCCACTATCTGATAATATGATCTGGACTAAGTTTAGTGCTTTGTAAAAAACGAAGAAATTTCCGAAAGATGGAAAAACGAAAGTATTTTAATGCACGGCCAGTTCAGCACATTTTTCACACTTCCACAGTTTAACTCTATTCTCCAGTTCCCGCAATGCAACACTAATCTTGGTTTGAAAATAGTTCGGTCTAAAAACCCTATTTAACATGAACCGACTTTATTTTGTTCCACTAGGATTTGACATTTCATCGTCGCAGGCAATTCGAATTAGCGTGGGACTCTTTCTCTTGATAACTGTGATTCTCATCAACTTGTTCAACAGTTTCATGAAAGCCAATTTCGCCACTCAAAAAATTGAAAACGTCAACACAATAGAGGACTTCATGAGAGTTCCAAACGTTTTTCAGGGTCCGGATGTTCAACACTTCAACAGCTTCGGAATTTGTGAATTGGTATCTTTTATTTTATTATATTTTTGATCATAAGGAGCATCCTCACACCCTGATGTACCATTTTCTTCGAATATGACGAAGCAGTAAATAGCCAAATATTAAAGTAGGAATTTGGGGATTTACAGAAGATGAACTGACCTAAAATTAACCGGAAAGTAGCCATAAATTTCAGAGTCGCTAAGCCTTGTCTCGATGGAGGCTAAAGCGATCTGAACGATGATTTTTTTAATTGAAACTTCCGTTTCCAAGTAATTTATAGGCTTCAAAAGCCACGGTATCTAACAAAACTTGATTTCTTTTCCATGCAATTAGCTTAAATATTTTATTTTTTGAGCGACATTATTCTAGTCTAGTTGGAACGGTTTCTGTAATTTAATTAACTACCGAAGACAACACACGCGACTTTCGGCAGTACAGTAAAAACCTTTACCGCATATACGCTTCTCATGACGTCATAACTGACGTTTTCGACGCGTCCATTAAGCCCGACCCCCTTTTACCAATATCATATCCTGAGAAAACGGCCTCATTTTGGATTACTAGTAATGGTATAAATTCCTGATTACAGTAATAGATCAATTTTATAGTACACTAAGAATCGACAGGGAAAAGTTGCGCTAGCTACATTCTCCAGGGAATAACTCCTCGCTGAGTAGAATGTGGTTTTCTTATTATTATTATTATTTTTTTCTTCAGAAAGACCCTGAAATAAAGACTCTTTGCGACTTTGTTAAGAAAAACAATAAAAGAGGACGCAAGTCAAACGTTTGGCCACCGTATGTGAAGTTTGAGGATATGAAAAACATTGCGATGTACATGAACGAAGAAACGTTTTACCTTGGCTCAGCTGAGTACTTGTGCGAACCGCAAGTTTATATCACACTTCCCACTCTACCACCAGAAGCCCTCAAGCTCATCAATAAAAGGCTAGTTTTGGGGAACTATATATTTAAGCAGACTTTTGACAATATTATCTCGATTAGGCTGCTCTCTTTCGTGGAAACCCGTCAAGAAACTCCTTGGCGTCGCGTTATTGAAAGAAAATTCGCTGGAAATGAAGTGGAATCTGACAATGAAGTTCACGCCATCACCTGGAAGGAAATTCGAATGGCCTTTGCACTCTGGGCAGTAATGCTTACAGTCGCTTCTGTCGTGGCCGCAATCGAGCTACTGACAATGATCCCGTTTCAATCACACAGCACTCGCAGACAAATATTTCCAATGTAAATAACACGGAATTTTGAAGACGTTAATTTTCTAAAAACCCGACCACATACTGAATGAAGTAAACGATTAGAGTATATCCCAGCAAAATGGTAACGTTCGAAACATAACCATAATAGTGACGAATAAAAAGGAACTTTAAATGTAACAAACACAAATCAGAGAGAATTTATAATTGGGAGTTGAAACTGAGGAATATTATGTAGCTCAAAAATCACGTGATCAACATAACTGGCCAGGTCTATTTCCGGTAAAATCCATGAAGTGGGTCTAGTATGTTTCGGGAGGGTCTCTAGGGGAGATGGACACTACCTTTTTAGCGCAAGGGTAACGTCTGACTTAAAATAGCTCCAGATGGCGCCAGTCGCACTTGAAATCGCTGTTGAGGACAAACTTTAAAATTAATGGAGTGTCATATGAGCGGAAATTTACCTGACCAGTTTTAGCGACGCAGACTACTTGTTTGAGCTACATTGTATTTAGCACTGTCAAGGGCAAAGCTTCCACTCCTCCACTCCCTATTATTAATTCTCTCTGCTCAAACAAACAAAAAATATTTGCAATATAACTAACATTAATTTTCAGGATTCAAATTTCAATAGCTCCTATTGGAGACAATGGGAAATACATTAAACGTAACTAACAAGTATTTTCT